>NW_010306035.1:0-2445 GCF_000700745.2 Antrostomus carolinensis
ATATATATTATCCTCTTTTCTCACTCTATTCCCAAAAGACATGGCTATTCTGTCTAAGCACATGGGCATTTGAATGATTTTTCTTCAACTCTAAATCACTATTGGATTATTAGGAAATAAGTATTCTTTCTATATTACCTTCTCAAGAAATAAATTATTTGGAAAATATAATAAGTGGGTTACAAATATAGCAAGGCTTTAATCATAGCTTATACAATTTTTTTCTCTAAAGTTTAGATTTTTTTTTTTGTTTTGTTAGTGAAATTGTAGGAATTTATTTGAGCAATGAATCTGGGAACTTTCTTACATACAGATCTCAATATTGGTCAACTCTGAAAATTTTCTTTTCCTGCATGCGACCCATAACTGATGTCTGGATTTACTGTTGCAAAGTAAAAGGTGTTTTCATAGAATCAAAAAATGAATGACTTGCCTTCCTATTGCTAATACTAAATCACTGCAGGTTGTGTACACAAACTCCAAAAGGTTTTGGAGTACCAGAACTTTGTCTTAAAAGGCCCTGTGAAAGATTTTGGGTTTTGGAATCAGTATTATCTTGTGTTATTAAAGAAAAGAAAAAGCCCGTGTTTTTGCTTCTTTTGAAGAGTGGAAATACAGATTTCCTGGCTGATACAAATGGCAGTTTTTTGCTGTCAAACTAGCATTTGTGGGAACAGACATGTAAAGTGTCTCAATGGATTGGAATCAATTGCTAAATTTGCTGGATGTGCCTCTAGAACATCTTTAAAATACAAACAGGATTTTATAAAGAGAATTTAGCTGGTAAAACCTCCTTGATGTAACACTACCTGGATTCCTAGTCAAGGATTTATTTGCGTTTAATTATTTCTCATTTGGGTTGGGAGGAACAAGATTAGGAGTAAGTGTGTAATAATACTAGAAATCTGGGTTGTCATTTCACCTAGTAAACAAGTAAAGAGAACCGAGTAACAAAAGTATTAGAAACTGATAATTTTAAAATCAAGATTTGTTCATTGAAGCTACTCATCACTAGGAATTAGCTTGTGGAGTGTTTTACCAGCACTGCCTAAACTTAACCCTGCCAGGAATTCAGCCAAGCTCTTAAGGCATTTGGTGAGTTTTTTGCGTGGCTTATCCATTTCTGAAAAGAGAATGAGAAAATAACAAAACTAAAGAATAACTGAGTGAGTTTTGAAATGTTGATAAAGATCTTGCCATGCTTTCCCAATTTCCAGGCTCTTCAGTTTGAATTGTTTTGTGACTACTTCTTTACCCCAAAAGATGTCAGTTTAAATCCTGAAAAACAATGGAAGAATTATTTGGCAGAGAAGGCAGCAACTATTCTGACTTCTGAAGACAGTCTTGGCACTGTCTTTAGCTTTTTAAGCCAGGTTGCTGACGGCAAAAGCATAAACAGCACTTAGGGGGGGAAAGAAAAATTCTCCATTCCTCCAAAAGTGAGTCTACATGGAAAATGGACTCCACTTCAGAGAGACTACATCATTCTGTGCAATTACTTTAAAATTCTTCTGCATAAAATAATAACACTTGAAAAATATTCTTACCTGAAAATAGGTTCTGTTTTCTTACACATTAATTAGCTCTTTTAATTACTTATATTTTAATCCATATGATGACACTTCCACATCAAAAATGATAAATAATTGGGGTGCAGCTACATTTGTTTCTAATTTTCATTCCCTACCAAAAACTCTTAAGACCCAATTCTTGCAAAACTCTTTGTAATAGATGAGGGAATTGGAATGCAGGAAATAACACGAGGAATTATCTTAGAAGTGATGTCAAAGGCTGCCACAGTAGCATTCACTCTCTGCTGCTATTTGATGTATACTTTTTGAGCAGGCTTTGAAATGAGACTACTTTAAGTGCTAACAATATAAAATATGTAAACAAAAAACCAGTGAATTATGTTAGAAAAAATAAAAATCTCTGTGCACGGAATTGTCAGTGGAAGCTGCCATTTGTTAGTAATAACCATTTTCAGAGAGTGGAAGTGCTGTGTGAATCAGTTACTTCATATGTTGTACATTCTCTCTGGAGCACCCATGAAATCAGTTACTCTTGCAAAACTGTGGTCAAAGAATTGCATAGTATGGATGTAGGTTTGTCAAATCCAAAGTTAATGGCTTGCTTCAAGGAGAAAGGGGGTTTTAGTTTTGTTTTGTGTGTTTTTTTTTTTTTTTTTAGTGTACCATTGGAAACACTTTCATAGAATCATAGAATGGTTTGGGTTGGAAGGGACCTTAAAGATCATCCAGCTCCAACCCCCCTGCCCCTGCCAACACCTTCCACTAGACCAGGTCACTCAAAGCCTCATCCAGCCTGGCCTTCAACACTTCCAGGGAGGAGCAGCCACAGCTTCTCTGGGCAACCTGTTACAGTGTCTGACACCCTCACCGGGAAAGAATTTCTTCCTAATATCTAATCTAAACCTCCCCTCTT
>NW_010306035.1:2515-6273 GCF_000700745.2 Antrostomus carolinensis
CTTCAGGTACTGGGAGGCCGCTATAAGATCTCCCTGGAGCCTTCTCTTCTCCAGGCTGAACAGCTCCAACTCTCTCAGCCTGTCCTCATAGGAGAGGTGCTCCAGCCCTCGGATCATCCTCGTGGCCTCCTCTGGACTTGTTCATTCTAACAGGTCCATGTCTTTCTTGTGATGGGGGCTCCAGAACTGGACACAGTACTCCAGGTGGGGCCTTACGAGAGCAGAGTAGAGGGGGAGAATCACCTCCCTCGACCTGCTGCCCACACTGCTCTTGATGCAGCCCAGGACACGGTTATTTGCCTTCTGGGCTGCAAGCGCACATTGCCGGCTCAATTCCCACGCTAGGTTCATCTTAGCTTAAATTGATTTGAAACTATCTAGAAAAGATCAGTCCCATAGATTCCTTTCCCTCTAGTTGTGTAGTCCTTCCTCTTTTATGATGGTTTTTGCAATTGTGCAGTTGTAGGGCACGTCAAATCAAAGTGAAAAATTGTGGGAATAGTTTTCAGTCAGATGTGCGAGCTGACTTGAACCTGTATCACACAGAATCACAGAATGTTGGGGATTGGAAGGGACCTTGAAAGATCATCCAGTCCAATCCCCCTGCTGGAGCAGGAACCTAAATGAGATATACACAGGAAGGTGTCCAGTTGAGTCTTGAATGTCTCCAGAGAAGGAGACTCCACACCCTCCCTGGGCAGCCTGTCCCAGTGCTCTGTCACCCTCACTGTAAAGAAGTTTCTTCTCAAGTTTAAGCAGAACCTCCTGTGTTCCAGCTCACACCCATTGCCCCTTGTCCTACCATTGGGCATCACTGAGAAGAGCCTGATTCCATCCTCATCACTTTCAAGAAGTGCTTCTGCAAATACCACTGCATCAGGCAGTATCAGCTCTTCAGAAAAAAAAAAATTATTTTTATGCTGCCGTAGCTCTATTTGTCTTAAGAGGTTTGATTAATGCTGAAATGTTTCTCACTAAATAGTATTTTAATGATTGGACTCGATCTTAAAGGTCTTCTCCAATCTAGGCAATTCTGAGATTCTAAGCAATTCTGTGTGCTGCGTGGTAATGCTGTATGGGGAACAATCCGCTCTGTAGATTTGCTGATAGTTTTTCTGTAGTGTTCTTATGTGTTAAGTTAATACCAGCTCAGTATTTCCCTGCAACTCACTTGTGTTTCTATTTATACGTACAGTTTTCTTTGATTAGCTGAAACAGTAAGTAGGTGCTATTTCTAGCATAGAAGGCATATTGAAATAGAGATGTAAAAATATTCTTTGAAGTCTGCTTTTATGGCTGCCTCCTAAATCAGCAGAAGCTTTAGAATCCAGCAAAATAGTTAATACTGTGTATTGAATGGAACAACTTTCCTGCCTGTTCATAGGGATTTAAAAAGAATGCTGTAGTTTATAGCTGAAATGTTAGATGAGTCGAGTGAAAGTGTAACTGTACTAACAGGAATTCATTAGAATAGTCGAATTAACTGTTTTGGTTTAGCAATGTGTGTTGAGATCTTTAATAACCAGAACTATTTGGGTTTAAAACCTTTGATTATACTTGTAGGTACAAGTCTAAACTTTTATGACCTTTTAAAAGTGACTTTAGGAGTGGGGGAAAGCTACTACTCCTTCATGTTTTTTCCTGACTGTCGTGTGTGTGTGTGTGCACGTATGTGTGTGTGTGCAGATGAAACAAAGTTTGAGATTCGAGTCATTTTCTGCTAGTTTCTATGTTAAAAATTCAGATCTTCTCTTAGACTTCTAGAGGACAACTGTTGAAGTTGACATAAGAAAATGAATGCCAAGCTGACTGAGCAAGTAAAGACGTTCAATCTCCAGGTTAATAATTTTATTTTAATCACTAATCCCAAATGAATAATTGTGAGAAAAGGTAGAGGTGTATTTAGATAAAAGGATTCATATTTGAAATCTCTAAAATTCCAGCAAAACTAGAAATAAATTGACTCAACACTGCTGATATTTCTGTGGTAAAGCGGGCAATGAAGGAGGGGAGGGAAGGACCAAATGTAAAATAATGACAAAAGGAATGTTTATCTTGGCTGTAGATTCCTGGAGAAATTTGAATCCTTAGGTTGTCTTTGTGCTCATTACTGTAATTAATTAAAAAAAAACAAACAAAAAACAAACAAACAAACAAAAAAACAAGCAGCAAAAGAAATTAACTTCAGAAATGCAAGTCATTCATCACATTGATAAAGGAAAAGACCATTCATTTATCTGAGTTGTTTAAAAGCACTGGTTTTTCTCCACAGATTATTTGATGTGTCTGTTGGATTTAAAGGCAGAGAGCATACACCATGTTTACTCCACCTGTTATCACAGCATAGCATTAAAAACATGGACCTATGTGCCTAGAAATAATGGAATTATTTCTGAGTGCATATGAGGAATTCTGTCAGTTTTGGCAAGATGACTTAAGGAAATAATTCTGCCTCGAAAAATACTGTCAGAAACAAGTTTTCAGTGCAGAAACTTTGCTATAGGGAATAGACAGCTGCTAATTCTTTCAGTGCTATTTGATGTAGCAATATCATTTTGTCAGTGATGGTAGGGGCTTTTGCCTGCTCTTGATGATAAGAAAATGTAAATATCCTTGAGAAGCTCATAATCTGTGACTTGTCTCATCTCAGTTCTTGCCCAGAGAGACCATGGGGTCTCTGTCTTTGAAGATTGACAAGACTTGACTGCACAAGACTCTAATTCACCTGACCTTGGTTTGAAACTGGCCCTGCTTGGAGCAGAGGGTTGGACTAAATGAGCTCCAGACATACTTCCCAGCCTAAACCATTGGGTGGGTGTTGTGAGGGAAACAGTGGATCTTCTGTAAGAAGTTAATGCTGTAGTAGCTTTTTCTCCATGGGCATCAGCTTTTGGCTGAAATTTGGAAGGGGGAATACTAAGCAAAAATGTAACTACATACACAGATTGATTTTTTAGGAAGTGCTGGATATCAGGTTGAGTGGAGATTGGTTTTTTGCTGCTTTTATGTTTGCCAATACAGTTGTTGCTTACAGAGAGTTTTAAATGTCTCTGAAATGGCATAGTTTGTTCAGTACTGATGCAAACTGGACACCTTCATGGATCCCAGTGCCAAGGAAAGGTGAATTTTCAGTTTAGTCCTCGTGAGCTAAAAAAATCAAGACAGATTTTGAATGAAGAAATCAAAAGTTTTGTCTGTATGTACCTGGGAGGAAACTGAAGCCTCAACTGAGGTGACTGGCTCAAGCTTTGTTCAGAGCAGAGGGATGTGATGCAGTCTGGACTGGGATTGATACTGTAAGCAAGCTCCATCCCCAGGCTTCTAGTAGAAGCTGTATTTTGAGTTTGTTTGCAATACCGGAGTTCTGTATGATGTTAGGAGAAGACTTCAGTTTGTTTTTGAGGAGAAGACCCCTTTATATCTGAGTGGGTATGATGAAAGGTCAATGAATAATAGTTGAAATATAGCTGAAAAGTTAATGAGATGGGTTAAGGCGCCAACTCATCCTGAATGTGGTGAGCTGAGGAGGAGAAATTTATGGTTCTTTTTCTTCGTGTAGTATTTTTAGTGTTTCTCATATGTTCATAGATTTTTTTGGGTTTGGTTTTGTTTGGTTTGGTTTGTTTTTTCTTTTTGGGGCAAGGATTATTTCTACTTCATGTTAGTTTGTGTTGTTTGTTTGCATGCTTTAAGTGCTATGGTAACTATTAATAAAAATTCTCTCCATTCTCCCTCTCTCCCTCTCTCCCTCTCTCCCT
>NW_010306036.1:0-2168 GCF_000700745.2 Antrostomus carolinensis
CCAGACTTTGTGCCTTCAAATGGCACGAGGAACAGGAATGGATGTGCACACAGAAGGGGAGCTTGCAGGGGGCAGATGTTCCTGCAGACACCAGGGTGACAGAAACCACAGTTTGTCCTCTCCTCCTCCCAGCCCTCGCGAATCTACCCAGGAATGCAGTGAGCCTCGGGTGCCAGTTCATGGTAATATTGGCATAGAATCATAGAATCACAGAATGGTTTGGGTTGGAAGGGACCTTAAAGCTCATCCAGTTCCACCCCCCCTGCCATCAGCAGGGACACCTTCCACTAGACCAGGTTGCTCAAAGCCTCATCCAACCTGGCCTTCAACACTTCCAGGGAGGAGCAGCCACAGCTTCTCTGGGCAACCTGGGCCAGTGTCTCATCACCCTCACAGTGAAGAATTTCTCCCTCATATCTCATCTCCATCTCCCCTCTTCCAGTTTAAAGCCATTTCCCCTTGTTCTATCACTCACTGCCCTTATAAAAAGTCCCTCCCCAGCTTTCTTGTAGGCATGTCAAGGGACACCCAGCAGGGGCTTAGCATCCCCATTCCTACTACAGTGAGTCTTCCGTCCCTGCTGATGTCCTCAGCATCCCCTGTTTGCCAAACCCAGATTCACATTTTTCTCTCTGGCTCTCCATCCTGCAAAGAGGGAACATGCAGGGAACAGTGGAAATGGGGAACCAGGAAACAAGTTCTGCCCTTCTCAAGCTGGGCTTTCAATGGTGTGAGGCCTGTGGACACCAGTCCCAGGACTACCCTGTGTGGTGGGCAGCATCTCTAACATGACGTTTGGATGCCAGGATGGGGGGGTTCTGATGAGTGTGAAAACAGCACCGCTGAGGTTGTAGTGACATAGCCCCACAGCTCAGCACCACCCTGGAGCAGCCAGGCCAGGCCAGCTCAGCATCATGGCTCATGTTCATGGTAGTCTTTGTGCTTTGTGGTGAGAAAAATGCCTTTAGGTCCATCCCTGAGACAACTTCTGTTTTGCATTGCCTCCGGATCTTCAAAGCCATACCCACTTTCATCCCATTGCCTTGGTCATCCCAGCGCTGTGGTCATCCCAGCCTGTTCTCAGCCCCATGCAGAGTCTTGCACTTTCCTGACAATCACTGGCCTCACTCTGCCCCACGCTCCGATCCAGCCCCATGCAAAGCAAACACTGGCCCTGCACTTGCTTCCCCTCTGGGATCTGCATCTGGGCTCCTGGGGCTCTGTGGCTTGTGGCTTGACCTCCTGGATCTCCAAATGCACAGTGTCCCCAAGAGAGAGCGAGGGGCTACAGGACACTCATGGCATTGGTCTTTTAGAACTTTTAGTTTCCCCTGTCCACGGTCCAGGTCTCCTCTGCCCTGTCACCTGGTGGCTTTGCCCTTGGTTTATCCTCATCCCTGCTGCTAGAGCGAGGGGAAAATGCATTTTGTGCAGCAAGGCTGAGAGCAGCAAACAGCGTTTCCCCTGGGACTCGTGGCCAGCTGGGCTCTGCTCCTCCAGCAGCATCTGCCAGCCGGCTGGGGAGAATGCTTCTCCTGCAACCTGCTGCCCTGAAGCAACAGGATGTGGGTAACCAGGGGTCCTCCGGGAGCGAGGCGATGCTGGGTGGGCCCCTAAAACATAACGGGTGAGCACCATCCCAGCACCTTGCCCTTCTCCCCACCCCCAGTACCCTCCTCAGTCCTCACATCCATTGCAAGGGTATCCACAGGAAGGAGGTTCCTCAGGCCAAGCTGGAAGATATGGGGGCTGCAGTGCTGTGACCACAACCCCAGTGAGCGAGGGGATCCAGGTCCAGGTTTTCTGCTCTCCTCCACCACCTCACACAAATACTGATTAAATTAGTTTCACCTTTTTCCTGCACCGCTCGCAGGTGGCCTGGGGATGGTGGGACAGACCCTCCTGGGGAAGTCTGCAGGCAGCTGTGCTGGGCAGCTTCTCGCAGTGGAAATGTCCCCATTTCTCTCCCTCCCTGACCAAAAAATCAGGGGCTGAGGCCGGTCCTGGTGCAGCAGCTCGTGAAAAGCCCCTGCACCACGGGATGGTCTATTCTTCTCCTCCTCCTCCCTCAGAGGAGGCTGCTCTCGCCTGGTAAATCCCTCATTTCTTCTCCTTTGGGAAGCAGGAGGAGGATTACCGGCAGCACTGGCTGAGCCTTTGCCATGCTG
>NW_010306037.1:0-619 GCF_000700745.2 Antrostomus carolinensis
CCACCTGGGCACACTGCTGGCTCACTTCAGCCAGATGTCAACCAACACCTCCAGGTCCCTCTCTGCTGAGCAGCTCTCCAGCCACTCCTCCCCAAGCCTGTCGTGCTGCTGGGGTTGTTGTGGCCAAAGTGCAGGACCTGGCATTTGACCTTATTGAAACTCATGCAATTTGTCCTGTCCAGATCACTCTGCAGAGCCTCCCTACCCTCAAGCAAATCAACAAATCAACACTTCCACCCAGCTTGGTGTTGGCTGTAAACTTACTGAGGGTGCACTCAGTCCCCTCATACAGATCATTGACAAAAACATGAGGTCATGGCTACATCTTCTCAGTGCTGCTATTGGTGAAAAGGACAACAACAGCTCTTCAGGAGCAAAACCACTGTGGAATTTAGATGCAAAAGTATTTGCTTGCATTAGGACAGTCACCGGAGCTGGGCAGGCAGGGCAAAATGAGTAAGCGTTTCCTGTATTTTCTGGTGTTTTTCTCTATTTAAACAGGCCAGCACACAGGTGTAACAAACAAACGTGTTTTTAGCCACTCAGAGAAAGGAAGTGTTTCCTGCTGCCCATCTCTCTTTCTTCCATCAAAAGCATTTGCAGAACATGGATTTGTGTA
>NW_010306037.1:648-8227 GCF_000700745.2 Antrostomus carolinensis
CAAAGTGAGATACAGGTGTGAAAGGGCCCGTGCAGTTGAATGAAGAGGAGAGAAGGTAAATTAGCACTTAAAGCCAGAACAAAGCCATGGCTGTCCTCAAAGTGTGTCCTTGTTGCTAGTGAGGCAGCCAGGCACACCCTACCCATCCAAAATGAAAAGGTTGTTCAGCTAGCAAGATTGTGTCCTGTTCAATCAGCAGCACAACAAAAGGAAACTGGATTTTTTTAACTCAGAAAGCTCTCCGGACCCCTTCTTACTGTTTGGAAATGTAAGGAAGGCTGTGAACAGGCAGTCTAATACAGAATTTCCTGTCCTTTTCTTGGTTCTCAACACCTTTTGGCAAAAGGCAGGGTTAAGATTATAAACTGAGACACATCAAAACCTCACGCTATCTTGAGCAACTCTTTGGCTGCAGCTGACTTGCACTAGTGTAAATGCAAATTCTCATTTGCACAATTCACATTGAATTCACTGTGACTGCTCAGGAAAATAAATCAACTATGCATAAGTTTGCAGATGACACCAAGCTGAGTGGTGCAGTTGACACGCCTGAGGGATGGGATGCCATCCAGAGGGACCTGGACAAGCCTGAGAAGTGGGTCTGTGTGAACCTCTTGAGCTTCAACAAGGCAAAGTGCAAGGTCCTGCACCCGGGTTGCGGCAATCCCCAGTTTCAATATGGGCTGGGGGATGAAGGGATTGAAAGCAACCCTGTCAAGAAGGACTTGGGGGCATTGGTGGATGAAAAGTTGGACATAAACTGGTAATGTGTGCTTGCAGCCCATAACATGGGAATGGGAACATAACATGGGAATGCTATGTTTGCTCCCCAATTGGGTTAGCAGTGCTTTTCTCTGCTGTCTGGCAGGTTGACTTGCTTCTCCTCTAAAACCATTGGAAGCACTTGGGCCCAACTAGACACTTCTTCAGATAAGCCTCAACCTAACATTTCCAGTTTCATACCAGCCTAAGATAGAAAAACTGGTTTTGGAGGAACAACGTTGTCTTTAAATAGCTCCAAAAACAAGCATGATGCAAAAGGCTCCCAGAGGTATGTTTGTGCAAATGTAAGCATATGTTTCTGCATTTGTTTTCATATTAATGTTTTTTTAGTATCTATTTCATTGCTAGCATTCAAAAGGACTTAACAATAAACTGATAATACACATTACAGTCCTCCCACATGAATTGTTCCCAAATGTAGCGATAACACTCTTCCAGCACTTTATGCATCAGAAATATTTATTCATTTGCCTTCCTGGGAATATAAGGCAAAGCGTATTAAATCAATATCTATGCAGAGGGTTTTGGTTTTCTGTTAAGTCTCCAAAATAAAACTGACAAACTGATTAAATGGATCACATCTTGCAGTTTCCAAAGTCTGCTTTATGGGCTAGTCCATGATATTAATCAAATGCTAAGCCAGAGGAAAACATTGATCAAATTCTTATAGAGAATAATAGTCAGTCCCTTCACTGGTGTAAAATGGGATAATTCAGTATCTCTACCTCAGTTTATATTGGCTGAACGTCAAGTCAACAGGCTTTACACTGACAGCTCTTTTGAAAAAAATCTGTGTATTAGACACTACGTATTTTCACTTTCCTATTCACATTATAGTAAAAGATCTCGACAGCAAGTTCTTTGAGGCAGGGATTTCCTCAGCTGTCTACAACAGGCTGTGTGAATATCTAGCTTTCATATATTGGAAGAGAAATAGGTTTTCCCACCCCCAGAAGGGTCACTCTTGCTGAAGGCACAAGCCCCTGCACCTGTTTTCCATTGCGCTCTCAACGCGATGTGCTCATCGCTGAACGTAAAACCACGACTCTGAGCTCCTCAGAGTGAAACTGCACGTCAGAGCTGTGGCCAGGAAGGAATTTCCCAGAGGTCTCAATGTTGGGGCTTTTTAAATATTCTTTTGTGGTAAGTGGTATGGTCTACTTCTAGGATCACCTGAAATTTTGCCAATCTCATCAGCTCACAAGCACCCGTATTCACCCAGCAGCTGTTCCCACCACCCCTGAGTGTCCCAGGTCACAGGGCGTTTCCCCAAAGCCTAAAATATAGAATAAAAACCACAAGTGCAACCCAACAAGAAGAAAAGAATATGAGAGATGAGGAATCCAAGGTACCTACAATAGGTAGGAATTGTTTCTGTACTTGAGCTTACTTTCATGCCATCTCATCAACAGGATATCTATGTTCCTGCTTATACCTGTTATCTATAAAACCATAATCCCACAGACAGGACCCATCCCATGTATCAATCAATACATATTAAAAAAAAAAAAAGGCAAGGGAGAATGCTGTTATGGTCCAAGATCACAAGTAACAATCCAGAAGTCCAGGTTTCCTCCTGATCCTGACTTCTTTCCCTTTCCCCTCTCTACCTCTTTTTATAGACCCTGTATTTGCTATTGAACTTGCAGCAGGCACTGCCCATGAGTGCCTCACCTGGGGAGACGACTTTTGTTTATAGGATTTATATATAAGTAGCTGGGTCATGTCTAAGATTCATCTAGTCAAATATCTTGCTTCTAACAGTGGCCAGCAGTGGATACCCAGTATAATAGACAATTATACTGGTATTGCCCCAGGATACAGCAGCTTGGGGATGGTTTGTTGGGACATTTTATTGTACCTAAATGAGATCACACAGGAAGGTGTCCAGGCGGGTCCTCGTGGTCCATTTGTTCTCCACCAGGACCACAAGGTTCTTCTCTGCTAAGCTGCTTTCTGTCCAATTGGCCCCCAGCCATTCCTGCCACCTGGGCTGGTTCTCCCCCAGAATTGGGACTCTGCATCTGCCCTTGGTGAATTCCATGAAATTCCTCTACCTACAGTTAAAAGAATCAGGTTGTTCCCTCGGCATCAGGGCAGATACAGACTGTGAGAGTCCAGATAAGCCAGAAACCGCAAAAATTTGATTGCACCCTTTCATATCAGAGCTGCTCAGCAGAGAGGGACCTGGGGTGTTGATTGATAGCCGGCTGAACACGAGTCAGCAGAGTGCCCAGGTGGCCAAGAAGGACAACAGCATCCTGGCCTGTATCAGGAATAGTGTGGCCAGTAGGACCAGGGAAGTTCTCTTCCCCCTGTACTGGGCACTGGTGAAGCCGCACCTCAAGTTCTGCGTTCAGTTTTGGGCCCCTCACTACAAGAAGGACATGGAGGTGCTGGAGCGTGTCCAGAGAAGGGCAACGGAGCTGGGGAAGGGTCTGGAGCACAAGTGTGATGAGTTCCCGGATGAGGGAACTGGGGTTGTTGAGCCTGGAGAAAAGGAGGCTGAGGGGAGACCTTCTGGCTCTGTCCAACTCTCTGAAAGGAGGGTGTAGAGAGGTGGGGGTGGGTCTGTTCAACCAAGGAACAAGTGACAGGACAAGAGGAAATGGCCTCAAGTTGGGCCAAGGGCGGTTGAGATGGGATGTGAGGAAGAATTTCTTTGCTGAAAGGGTTGTCAGGCATTGGCAGGGGTTGCCCAAGGCAGTGGTGGAGTCCCCATCCCTGGAGGGATTGAAGAGTCGTGTAGACATAGTGCTGAGGGACATGGGTTAGTCGGGGACTGTCAGTGTCAGATTAATGATTGGACTCGATGATCTTGAAGGTCTTTTCCAATCCACACAATTCTGTGATTCTGTGATTACTTATCCCCGAGCTAAGTACTTACCATCTCCACTAACTCATTTGTATAGGGAGTATTTTTAAGGCCTTCCAATCAACCTTTAGCATTGTGGCAATGCAAAATTGTTGTAAAAGTTAGAAAAAGAGGACCATTACCCACACAACTCTGATCTCATCCTACTGATGGTGCTGGCTGATTCCCAGCAGCAGGCAGGTGAGGACAGCAGTGGATCAGGGGACAGCAGAAGGGTGAGACAGGGTCCTTGTCACCTCCATCAGATGTTTAAATTCAGGATACATGCAGCTTTATGCACAATTGCTGCCTCAGAAGTGTCCTGTGAGTAGTTTTACATACACCATTGCTTATGCTCCTCTTATCTCAGCACAATAGGATCCATCCAGCACAATAATTAGGAAGACAGATTCCCCTTATAAACATTTTCTGCTCTTGTGTATACTTTTTCCATTTTCAAGCCCCTTGGGACCATTAGCAACAGACCAGTAAATATTCAAAATCTATTCCCCATATGAACACAATTCTGTGTAGTTTGCCAGGTTACAAGAAATATAATTAGGGCTCCTTCACCTGACAGATTAATGAGTCAAACAGTGAAGGCCAGATAACAGTAAATTAAACACCTAAACACTGTGATCTCCACACATAATATAATTGTGAACTAGCACATCCTTTGTAATGGCCTCGGTCATTTCAACACATAAATTCTTTATAACATATCAGTTTTATGGTACTTTTTTATTGTACCTCAGTATAAATATTTATACTCATAGCTTGCCTTGCCAGTAAATATTTAGCATTTTGTTCTAAATGGTGACAGCCTCTGGTTCATGCACACAAAATGCTGCATGGATTTGTCACGTGAAAGCATTTAATGAGCCACCGAGAATGTGTGTTTGGCAATAATCACCTTTTAGAAGAAGTAACAAATGCTCGACAAGCTGCTTGTTAAATCCTGAGCGTCCCCGGACTCAAAAGACAGAGCTCCCGACATGGTGAAAGCAGACACATCTGTCCAAGGCCAGCGTGTTTGATTAGGTTAGATTAACATGCACTTGTGGAGGAAAGAAAAAAAAAGAAAATAAAAAATGACAAAACTAGATCTCTGCTAAAGTGCTTAATGCTGTTTCAACAAGAAGCAGCAGGATTATGTGATTTTAGAGGCAAATTTAAAAAAAAACAACAAACTGATGAAGTCATTTGGTACTTGCAATGAGGTTTCATCCTACTGATGCCATTGGCAAAACTTAAGAGCTTTATTTGGGATTTGATACTGAATCTGTAGGAATGCAGAAGAAAATAGGATTCTTGCTTAATTTTTGTCATAGTGATGCTTGAAAAAAAACAGGCGAGGGCACGAGCTGATTTTTTCACATATATTAAAGGTCCCTGATATCTTACCATTTAGATGTAAAATGAGATGCAACAAGCTGATTCAGTGGATGACCACCAGCAAAGCTGCACGGTACGGCTAGAACAATAAAAAAAGACTTGCTCGCAAAGCTCAGCTTTTCAGTCCTCATCTTTTACAGCTACCCAAAGAGCCCCCAGCCTGGTCACGCTTTGTGCGGGCAAGCTCTCCACAAACACATACTCTAGCAACTCATTAGCTACCTCGATTTCCTTGGGGTGGGATTCATCTCACCTAATTAGCCATCGCCACGCCAGCGGTCTGCACAGACCCCGTCTTGCGGGTTTCCCTCCAGCCATGGGAGAGCCGACCACCTCCGGAGAACGATTTGTTTTGCCCGAAGACGGAGTGAACGGCCCCAAGAAGGTGCCTCCATCTCCCCAAGGTCGTTAGCGGAAGGCCGAATGACGGGTTTAGACTAGACACCTAGGTTTTAGACAGCTAAAAGTTAGGTGAGAGAAACCCTACCCTGCGAGTGGGAGCTGATCCTGCTTCCCTGTGCGGCCACATTGTTCTGCTCAACAAAAGGGTCTTTCTTTGGGGTGAGGCTCAGGATGGACGTCTCAACGAAGGGAGGCCAGGAATGCTTCCGCTGGAAATTGTTTACAGGAAAAAGACCTTTTCCAACCTTTTCACAGGAAAAAGTTCCCTTCAATTCTAAAAAAAAAAACCCCAAACTCAAGCACATCATTTAGTTTCCCATCTGCTCAGAGCCAGGTAGTTCAGAGTATGCCTGCTGGCCCCAAGGGCTCCATGAGAAAAATGTTAATTGCTGTTTCTCCACATGCAATGTTTAGCAGTTTACTAAGGTTATCATGCATGCGGTGACAGTGTGTGTTGGGTAGACACACAATAAAGCAGTTCTTCCAACCCTGCTGATGCTTTTACCACTAATCACTGAACTGAAGTAGAGCAAAGCCACTAAAAAGCAGAAGAGTTGCACTTCTGTCACCCAGGTACAGTATGAGCTAAAATAGAATCTTAGAACCACTGAATGGTTTGGGTTGGATGAAACCCTTAAATATCAGCTAGTCCAACCCCTTGCTATGGACAGGGACATCTTCTACTAGACCAGGTTGCTCAAATCCCTGTCCAACCTGACCTTGAACACTTCCAGGGATGGGCCACCTACAACTTCTCTGGGCAACCTCTGCCAGTGTCTCAACACTCTCATTGTAAAAAAATTCTTCCTTATACCTAGTCTGAATCTACCCTCTTTTACTTTAAAACCATTGCCCCTTGTCCTGTTGCTACAGACTCTGCTAAAAAGTCTGTCTCCATCTTTCTTATAAGCCACTTTTAAATATTGAAAGGCCTCAAAAAGGTCTCCCCAGCACCTTCTCTTGTCCAGGCTGAACAACGCCAACTCTCAGCCTTTCCTCACAGGAGACGTGCTCCAGCCCTCTGATCATTTTCATGGCCTTTATCTGGACCAGCTCTGACCATGCCTGTCTTGTGCTGGGATCCCCAGAGCTGAACACAGTACTTGAGGTGGGGTCTCATGAGAGTGGAGTAGAGGTGGAGGATGACCACCCTTGACCTGTTGGCCACCTTTCTTTTTATGCAGCCCAGGATAAGTGAGCATACACTGCCAACTCTTATGATATCAAATAATATCATAACATATCATATCAATCATCAGGTGTTATCAACATAACACCTTTGTAGCCCAATCTAAATTCAGGTTAACCCGAGCACAGGGGCCAGACAGTGTCACCCCAACATTTAAAACAACTAAAGTAAAACCCCAAACAAGCCCAGACAAAACTCAATTCAGAGCAACAAGGTTGAACAAAGCAGCCAATAGCCTTCATGTCTGAATTATCCATCCAGATTTAATTCGACATAGGAGACTTCATTTCCTCTTGTGGACACTTCAGTAATGTCATTAAGTACTCATTAGCTTTGGTCATTTTATGCCTCCATGATGGCCACCCCTTTGCAGCAGGAAAAATAAATGGAACTTGATTTGCAAAGCTTATGAGGCACTTTGGGGTAATGCCAGTGGAGAGGGACAGTTAAAGCACACATGATGAATTTTGTGTGTGTTTTTTGCCATTTGGGATATGAACTTCAGGAGCGGTGTGTTGCAGTAGAGGGATGTTACTGCCACGTGTTTGGTGCCCATAAAGCACTGCAGAAATGTTTTGCAGGAACATGATGGTGTGGGAAGTGGACAGCTCGGTGTTGAAACCTCTCTGTTTCAGGGATGGATGTGCTCCCTGTTTCCTGCACACAGAGGCACCACACAGCCCCCTGGATGTTAGCAGCACCCTGTCACCTCTTATTGCTGCTTTGCTACAACCCTGGACCCCACTTTTGGAGGTGCTTAGCTGCCTGCTCAGGTTGTCTAGCACAGAAAGCCACCTGGCTCCCCTTGATGCCACTTGAGGTAATGCCCTACCTCCATCAATGCTGGGTCCCAAGGCCATCCCAAGGGAAGTGGGTTCCTGTCCTCAGTGCTGCGGGGACCTCACTAACCACGAGGTGAACCATCTGCTGGAGTTCTCCCGGCACCAGGAACCACT
>NW_010306038.1:0-1800 GCF_000700745.2 Antrostomus carolinensis
CCAAAGGCACAGGGGCCAAACCTCCTCCTGCACCCCAAGCTTCTCCCCTTCTCCTTCGTTCATTTTGGATCGCACTTCCCCCAGCAAAGCCCGTTCTGCTCCTGGTTTTCCCGAGCCCACCAGTTTTGCTGAGGATGACCTCACATTTACAATATTTCCAGAAAAAAAAAAATTCCACAGCCAACCATGACCAATTTCAGCCAACCTCTGGGGCCGGGCATGGCATCCCAAAATGGGTACATCTTGGACCATTTTTTATGGTTTTTTTTCTTTAATTTTTCATTTAATAATGTATTATGCAGCAGCCACAGGCAAGAAATGAAGACTACCTTCTGCTGGCTGCTATCACCAAAAGTAAGGCAGGTGACATGCATCCCCAAGAGGGGATAAACCCTCCCAGCGCCAGCACATGCCATGTGAGTGGTCACACTGTCACCACACAGCTCCTTCAAAGGACAGGTTCTGCAGCAGCAAAAGGCCTCTGAGTCACCCAGTCAGCACTGGCCTGACAAGCAGCCCCTACTGAATCACTGCCCTCCGTTCCTGCTCTATGCTGGGGTGGCACCAAGGTTTTCTTCCCCCATATGAGTCAAATCTATCACTCAGCCAGCTGGCTCTGCAGTGAGTGCAGTCAAGGCCCGGAGCAAGCTGTCAGTGCTGTTTCCATCCCTCTGGAGAAATACCTCCGTGGATAGATGACTCTTGGGATCCTCTAAGGTCAGCAGCAACCCTGCCAGGCCACTGTCCCTCAACAGTGGAAGAAGAGGTGCCTTCCACTTTCTGCTGGAAGTAGCATCCACCCCAGTGACAGCACAGTGTGCATGTGCTGCTTCAGACAGAGGACAGGAGGTCATTTACCAGCCCCACACCCCAGCACACCACAGGTACCCAAGGTGCGTGCCCAGCTCACAGGCTCCCAAAGGAGGAGGCAGCTCAAGGAAAAGCTGCAGACAGAGCACCAACTCAGGCAATTACAGATGTTAGGACTGAATCTGTGGGTGAATCACTTTCATTCATTTTAAAAAGTCCAACTAAAACATTTTTAGCATAAACTATTAGCAAAACTATTTTTTTATAAGCACTGTAAGGAAAGTGCAGGCTCCCTAAGACACCAAGCCCAGTGCTTTGGCTTCTGTCTGACTTTGCCAAAGGCTGAGTGAGAGCAGATGAAGGAAGAGTTTCAGTTTCCTTTCCCCTGTGAAAGAGAAGAACCCTGACTCCATGACAGCACCTGGTGAAAAACAAGATCAGGCCCCTCACTCTCATCCCAAAGTTACAACGCTCATCAGAGCTGAGGACACCTCACCAATATTGAGTGTGCACAGTGGAGTTCTTCCTTAAAAATCACAGAGTTTTTAAAGTCTGTGCTTTTGGGGTCGGCCTTTAGAGACCACAAAGCCCTTGAACCTCTGCTACTTCAGCCTCCCTGGGTTGTCCAGCTATCTTTAAGCTGCTGGAGGGAAGGTGACTATCCCATGCCCCATGAGAAGCTGAAGCCCCACGCCTGTCCCATGCCTCCCTGGCAAAGGAGACAAAGAGAGGAAGCGAAGGCAAATGCCAGAAAGGGGAAATTGCCCAAACCACAGAGCTTTCTTGCCCCTCACCCCAGCCGTACGTGAGGCTGACCCCTCAGCAGGCACATTGCTCGTGGCATGCTGCTAGGAAAGGAAAAAAAGCTGAGTGACTGCACGGTCAGGGCACCCACACAGCCCCGGGGTGAGGGGCTCAGCAGTGCCAGCTGGACTCGCTCCACGGGTCCGACACCGGGGATGGGCTGGGCTGGTCCAGACCTGCAGTCCT
>NW_010306038.1:1829-24048 GCF_000700745.2 Antrostomus carolinensis
GGCTTTGTCCCCACAGGGCATGGGAAAGCAGGCTGATCCCTGCTAGATGTCAGTCCTGCGTGACCGTCACATGGGTGTCAGAGCCAGCTGGAAACTCTCGGAGAGTCTGCACACCCACGAGGTGCAGCCTCCAGACCATGCTTCAGACACCAGCTAGGGCTCTGAGCAAGGGTCTCATCCTGCAAAAGTAACCTCAGAAGCTGCCCTAATCTGAGCTGCAATGCCCAACGCTGTAGGAGTCTGAGAAGTGGGAGGAGGGACCTGGCTGGACCAGGTCAATCACCAGCCCCAACAGCTCCTTTCTCCTGTGCTAAAAACGGCAGGACTGGTGCTATCAGGACCATGGTGCTGGAGTGTCTCTCCATGCCAGGCTGTGCACAAGCTCCCCAGCCCCTCTGTGAGGCAAACTCAGCCAAGAGTGGCACAGGTATAACTCCTTCCTGAAGATGGAGCCCCATGGAAACACAGGGCCAGGTAATCAATGCAGCAAAGAAAGAGAAAGAAATATTAGCTGAGCAGTAAATAGCCTTCCTGTAGCCTTTGTTCCTCTGAAAGATGCCTGAAGATTTCAGAAGCCAAAATCCATGTAACTTCACCTTTTAGATCCAAACCGACTGCAGTGCTGCAGACTCAAACTGCCCAAAGCTACCAGCATCCTTCCCTGTGTCAGATGGGTGTGCAAGGCTGAACGTCTCAGTACGAGACACCAACACCACCATTTCCAGAAACCAAATGTACGATTAGCTGGGATGGGAAGTTAAAAAAAAAAAAAAAAAAAAAAAAAAGTCTTTCTTGAGCAAAAAGAGGAATCCCTTTAAAGATCTGCCTGACCCTGCTTTCATAGGGAATGTGCTCAAGCAGGGGAGGAATTCAGGAAAGCTCCAGCAGCTGCACACATGCAGGACACCTCACTCAGTGCTATGTGGGATGTAATCGTAATAGGGTACACGGTTCCAGGGCTGCCTCAGATACACCATAGGGAAGGCACAAGGCCACTGAACAAACCCCTCTGCTTCAGCAAGGCAGGAAGGTGGACACATTCTCTGTCCAGGACAGAACTGGTTCTGCTGCATTTATCACACCTTGCTGGCAAACGTGACACAGTCCGAGCAATACAGCGTGACTGGTAATGGGGTGTCAGTAGATTTTCATGGGAAGAGGGGAGTAAGGATGTCATTCATCTCCCATACTTCCTGGTAGCTGCCAGAGAGCTTGTCCTACAGATACAAGTAACTACAACTTACTCCCATCCCCATTAACAAAACCCTGATAAGCAGCAACCTATTCTGGATGCGAACAGCTCTGGGTATTGCACTGCCCTGCAGCTTCCTGCCTGTGCCAGGCTGCCAAGGCACATGCACTCGGCTGCCACGGCTCTTGCTCCTGACCAAGGCTGTGTTACCTGGGGGGCTCCAGGGTCCCTCCACCAGCCCTGCCAAGCCCAGGCAGCTCTGCAGCGTTGGAAGCGGCACCGCAGCAGGGCTGGCTCAGCTGCACCGGGGACTGATCTGGGGAGCACCGGAGGGAAAGGGACATGGAGAGATGCTGAGAGCTAACAATTAAATTTTGGGGCCTGCTTGGCCCATGATGTCATGGTTTCCCAGCGCCCTGCCGATTGGCTGCGGGTGAGCATCTGCGGGGAGCTGGGCTGGTTATTTGCCTGAGGTTCAGACCTTTCCCAGCAGCTCTGAATCAGGCTGGTTGTCGTGACAACCTGGATAGTGGCAGCTCCTGATAACCACATAATGAGGTTTTCACAAAAAGGAGTCCCTCCACCAAAGAGGTTTAGGATCATTAATGTTTCCGAGGGAGCATGAGAGCAGAAGAGGTAAGGGGACCATCTGTCGATGCTGGAGCACATCAACATCCTCCCTTGGAAAGGAGCTTCGTTAGACAGGAACCACCTACCGACACGTAGCGATGGGAACCAGGCAGGCTGCCTGCCAGCAGCGAGGGGTCCCAAATGCTCAGCTGTGGGATCCGGTATCTGCCGAGATCCAGGCAGACGGAGCAAGGAGGACACACGAGTGCTGCTTGAATACTTCACACACAGTCCCTGAGCAGTGAAGGTGCCCAAGGCTCACCTGGGCACAGGGCAGTAACACAGCCTGGGACAAGTGACATGGCGAGGCTGGCACACAGAGGCCTTTCTACTGCACCACTGACTTCACCTGCTACCTCTTGGAGGGCGAGGCATTGAGCTGCTTTGTGCCTTACTTTACCCCATTTGCCAGTAAATTCTGTGAATATTTAGAATACCTTCCCACTGCTGTGCCACGGGACACTGGGAAATATATGTACTGCAAACCCTGCACAGGGCAGGGCAGCAAATGCAGCTCATGCAAAGAGAATTCATGTGTGACTCTGCTGTCCTGAGGATCCTCTTGGCTCAGGTGCAAGAATGACAAGGCAGGACAGAGATGTCCCTTTGTCATTACTGGAGACTGAGCCTGGGGGATCATGCAAGGCACCAAACACAGCATCTTCCCGAGACCTACACATGCACTGTCTTCTCATCCCAGGAAACTTTTCAGCTTGTCCTTGTGAAACACGGGCTTCACCCTGTTCTCAACAAACCACAAGATATCTACCACTGGCTGCAACAACAGTGGATTGGGGTGCTGCAGTTCAAAACCTTCATGGATGGTGGTTAACACTGCAGCCTGGAGAAGCTCAGTTGCCACACTACTGATCCCCAAGACCAGGTCCCTGGAGAAGAACGCCCACATTCACATTAAGGAACACACTTCTGAAAAAACTATCCTGCAAAACGAAGTCTGAATCTTTCTTAAGAAGAGACAGAAGTTACCTCCATAGATAACTCTTTAGGAATCTTACAGCAGTAATTGACAGAATGTCATCTCCATGTGTTTTAAAAATACCTACTGTAAACACTTGCTTAAGTCAGTATAAGACATTATTAAGAAAGTCTTCATATTAAAAGCAGCTGTACTTTATTTTAGTTTATATTTTTACCTCAAATCATAGTTTTCCTTCTCAAAATTAATGCTTTGACTGTGGATTTAACCAAGATGCAATAAGAATATTAACACATGCCAATTAAATACCAATCAACTACTAAAGACTGCATTTAATAGAGACATTTCTTAATATACCACTGCTGCACCTCATTAAAACGTTGTTGAATCTTCACAACTGTTGTAAACAATCAAGTGGGATATAATCCACCTCCAGGAACTAGTAAAACTGAATGTAGTACTCTCCTACTGTGGGGACACACATGATCTAAAATTCAAAACTAAGACAGTTGGATCCACACTGTATCTGCATCAGCAGATACAGTTGATTGCACATAACAAATACTTTCAGATTAACATTAGGCACCGAGTTCCCAAATCCTGCCTCTCAGAAAGGAACAAAGGGACAGGAATGTCTGCAAAGAGATCCCCATCCTGGAATAGGGTTTTGCAAGTGGGAAACAGTATGAGCTGATACTGCTTAAACCTGTGCTCTGAAATACCACCCAAGCTGTAATTAGTGATTGGGCCCCGTGAGAGGCCGTGCAGCCCAGCAGCATTGCTTCTCCAGTTTTGGCAGAGGGGAAACTGAGGCAAAGAGCCACTAAAGCAGCTCAGTGGCAGCTGTGCACTAACCTCCCAGTGACAATGGCTCCCACAGATCCCCAGTGTCACTCCCTGCCCCCCCCCCCCCCCACTCCTTTTTTTTTTTTTTTTTGCAAACTGCAATTTAAATCACCTTCTAACAGGAGCAGCAGGACTAACAGCTTAAATGTATCAAGCCCTACCTTAACCCAGCTTCTGAACAGAGCACATCACAGCTCCCTGCAGAAACAGGAACAGGATTCCGAATTTTCTAGGAGACCTCTGTAAAGTCCAATCTTGTCTGGATTGCACTTCAACGTCTCCCATCCTTGTTCACAGGGAACATCATATTTGACTGAATGCAGGCAAAGACGACCCACCTGCCTGCTGGATTTTATCTGCTAAAGATGTTGAATTCCATCTGCTCCCAGGTCTGAGTGAACCAAGATTCACCTTACCTATCTAAACAGCACAGAACGGCGTCCAGTCCTTCCTGGTGCCAGAGAACAAGATTCTGAGATGCAGTGTTGCCCCAGACCCAGGGGAGTGTGGCCAAGCTGCCACATCCCACCACGAACACTAGATTTACTGATACGTGACCATGCACAACCCCCTGCACTACAGTGTCTCAGCAAAGGTGAGAGATTACTTCTGATTTAGGAATAGCTGTACATAACTATCCTGTTGTATGCTTCGAGGGCAAAATCTGACAGTAAAACCACCACAGCAAGATGGGAAAATGCAGCAAATTTATCTCCTCCTCAAAAAAATAGCTGTCATTCAACACTGATTCTTCATTGGAACAGCCACACAAAAGTGTGCCTCTGTTTTCAACCTGTGATATGTCTAGAACTGGGCGAGACATAAAACCTATCCTCCAAGCTGTTTATTTTAATTTGAAAAGCATTTGCCAACACACTAGATTTTTATACACGTCATTCTCCAACTTTTTCCACCAACTACTTGTGAACAGGAATTATACCAATTCTTGTGCCTGCTGGGAGACATCAAAACAGAGAGGCTTAAGAGGTGACATGTCACCATTACACAGACTACATTCAGGCTTAGCCACACTGTGGCAGGGTCTGGATCTGGGGTTTTAATTTACATTCACCTCAGTGTAATCATTAAGATTAATTACTGCAGCACTGAGGCAGGGTAAGTGTGAAGCGGCCCTGCCTGCGCCGCTCTGCTTTCGACACCTGAGCTCAGCCCTGTGCTGAGAACACACGTGTCAGCGGGGAGACCTGCTGAGCTCCCACTACCATGTACCTCTTTGAAAGGAGTAAACCATTGCTGGTACCTGACATCCCGGGTTTTTAGAGATCCCAAATATCGAGGCCAATATATAATCTGTGACTGTCCAGAGCATTTCAGCATCCCAGACCAAACCACATGAAGCTAACACCCAAAGGGAAGGCATGTAGCTGATCTATGAAAATGAACTGATGAAAGCCAATATGGCTGTTAGAAAATTAAATGGCATGAACAGCTTTTACACTGAAGCCACTATTGAATTTTTTTAATGCCTGGTTCTTGGTCAGACATGTTTGCAATAAAAAAAAGAAGTCTTTCTCTCTGTGTCTTTCCCACTCAATGCAGTTGTGCTGCAGGAACAGAAAGGGCTTAGTCAGGGATTCAGACCTCTTTTTTGCATTCCATCACCAGAAGATTTCACATTGGGGATGATTCTGAACTGAAGATATGGGAGACTGGAGTGGTGTTTGCTGTGGAAGAGAAGCAGTGTTGAGCAGCTGCCAGGTAAACTTTGCCATCCCTCATCTGCTGCCTTCGGAGTGTTCTGGAGAGAACAGGAAAGTCTGATGCCTCTCAAGTCCAGGATTTCCCTATTGCCCTGAGACAGGCTCCATGGGAGCAGGAGGGAGCCAACCTGTGAGGGTGGCAGCAATGGCACTCCAAAACAGGCTGGAGATACAGACTCACATCCAGAAACAGACAACCTGAAGAGGAAAGACTTCCTATCTTGTTTTCAACCCCTTGAACTGTCACCCTTCCTTTAAGCATCTTGGCTGCTAGGAGCATATGATGAAGGCATGTCCCAAGGGTATGAGAACAGTACAGCTACCAGAGGCTCTGCAAGTTTGTATCCATGCAAACCATTCTTGCAGCTTGGACATCTTCCCCTGGTAACCCAGTCACACCACCTCCAAGCCTGGGTTGACTTACCTCTGGCTGGCCCATAGCACAGACAAATTCATAATGGTTTGCATCCCCTAGAGGTCCTAGACACTCAGCTACAGTACCACAGGAGAGGGTCTGAATTATTCCTTCAAAGCAGATGGGACAGCTGAGGCTGTTTTCATCTTTAGTGGTTCCTTCCCATGTCCCCGCAAATGAAAGCGGGTCCTTATTTCCATCTGGCTCCTCCTGCTCATTCGTCTCTCTCTTGAAGATCCACTTTTCCCACAACAAGTGTTGTGAATCTGAGTATTAACCTCATACTAGATCAGTATGAGCTTTGATTTCACAGCTATGGCAATTCCATTGGTGTCAGGGGTGAATATGAACAAAGGTGCTGTGGATGGCAAACACATGGCGCTGTATGACGGTTGTGAGTACTGAAGAATGCCAGGTTACCAATATGTTGCAATGCAAAAGTACTGTAGACATCAGGATAACATCAACCCAGAGGGCTTGGAGAAGAAAAAGGTCTTTATGAGGTTCCCATTCCACGAATTAAGACTTCATTGCCTGGAGAATATCCCATGACAGATTTTACTACTATGTCAGCTCAGGGCAGTGTCCTCCCAGCAGCTGGAAGACTGGAGACAAGAGCTGTCTGTGATCTTACAGCACTTCCATCCCAGCCTGCTAGACTGAAGCCTTACAATTAGAAAAAGCATGATAGAAAATGTGTCTTGACTTAGAGAATACCCTTCCCAAGCTTACCAGGGTTGTGACCTGGAAAGTTAAAATGCAAGAAGCTCTGGCTGCTGACCAGGCAAAGTATTTGATATTGGGTTAAAGAATCAATGGCTCTTGGCTACAGGAGACAGGCATCAACTGCACTAGCTCAAGTGCTCCTCTTGTCTTTAGCATGCCTGATAGCAGCTGGAGCAGCAGGTCTGAGACTGCCCTTGTGATATGAACAATTTGCAACAGCAACCACAAAGGCTACAAGCCTGCATGTTTGCTCACTATTCCACTAATCCTCATCTTCCATGAGATATTTCCTTCTTTTGGTACCCATAAAAACCAAAGCTCAGGGATTTATGGTCCCTGGTAAACCTAGCATATAAACAGAGAAACCATCTCCTTCCATGAGCAAATGATTTTCTCTGTGAAAAGATCTCACAGCAGACCTTCATCTTTTCAGGTTGCATAGTGCAACCTGTAGCCGATGTACCAAGATATCTTTCCTCGTCATGAAAGTGCCTTTGCAGTTAGCTGGTAGGTTTCCTTGCCAGTCTGAGCTGTTCCAATACAAGGTTATTTCATAAACTTCCCTCCCAAAAAATCCTTCACTGCATGAGAGGAAAATGACTGGGGTGTGCTGACAGCCTTCAACTATCTGAAATCACTTTGTGGTTTCCAACCCAGCCAAGAACAATCACCCTTAAAATAGAAATTAAAATTAAATACCTTTATTTTTTCGTGAAAGAAAAAGCAACTTGTTTCACTGGAACACCCACTCCACCTCTGTGTCACTCTGACACCTTCACTAACAATCAGGCTTAGCTTCTGTCAATGTCCCATGGAGCCCACCAGGATGGAGTCACCCCACTCTGTACCCATCTCCCTGCTCTTGGTATCTGGTAAGCAGATAATGGCTCCATATGAGCAACCCTTACCATGAAAGGTACCAGCTTCTGTGTTGAGGCCACTGGCAGAGCCAGAGGCCAGCAGTGGATTTGGTGGCATCCTGCCTGCTCTCCTGACACCTTATATCTGCACTGGACTCCAGCCAACAGAACGCAGCCAAATGGAAGAGGTGATTCCATGACATTGCTCCAGTTCACATCAGTGTAAGTAAGTCTGGGCTCCTGCCCTCACTTTTCCTGTGCTACCAGCATTGCTTTGCTGTGCGACTGCCAGTCTGAATGCCAACCCAGACTGCCTCTGGCTTACTGAGGGACCCAGACTCTTACGCTTCAGTGCATCCTTGCAGTCGAAACAAGATGTTTGCTCATACATATTTTTAATCTTGTTGCTACCCTGGCTTCTTCTTGTTAGCTGTCTTGCACAGCCGTTGGTTCCACACCAGGGAAACAGGCCAATTATCTTGCACAGCCCAAGGGAGAGCTACTGCTCAGAGAGGCAATGGGTGCTTGCCCCTTTGGGGGTAACTGCTGTCCATGGCGAGGGGAGGAAATCCCAGAAGTTCACTGTCCCAGAAAGTCTCACCAAAGCAGGGGAGGAAATGCCAGTTAAATTCTGCATCATGAGAGGAAGAGAAATACCATCCTCCTGGCAAGTACTGTCTGTGATGCATCTCAGAGGGCTGCGCACAGCCCTGCAGACAGTGAGCAGCAGGTAAGGAGCCATCTCTGGAGACAGCAGCTCCTTGGGGCAGAGCTCAGGACTGATGCGGTGCTGGGCAGCTCCAGGCCACACTCACTCTTTACGGGACAACATGACACATGGTCACAGACTCAAAGCTGGTGAGCAGGGATCTATGTTGCTGAGCAGGATGGGTTTACCCCATCACCATTTCAGGTCCCATTAACTTCGGCTGAAGGTCTCAAGGGACCACCTTAGCCAAGCCCAGTCACCCTAACCACACTGTCTCCTTGGAGCTGACATCTGCAGGTCAAGCTACAGTTGAGGCCAAGCTACAGCAGACAGTCTCATCTCACTCTCCCTATCCACAGGGCAGAGGCACCAAGCCTGGGCTGCAGTATGCAACACATAGGAAGGTAAGAGACACAGGCAGTCTGGCTTTCAACTGAGCCAAAAGCTCTCTGTTCACTTTCCACATAGACATCACCAGAGAGACCTGGTTGCTGCTCCTTCAAGCTTGTCATCACACAAGACCCGGGCTCTGCTTCCCATAAGAGATCTGATCTGTCAGTTCAGGCTGAGGCATGTAGAGCCCAGCTCCTCCTCCTCCTCAAGAGGAGTTAAGTGATTGTACAGCCTTAGCTACATTTACCAGCATCTGCAGCAAGGGAAGAGAGAGGGGAGAGGAGGCTGACTTGCCCCTTGCAAGTCCAGTTCCTTCCCCCCCTGCCTCTCCCAAGCACTGCACCAGCAAAATGGATTTTCACACCTAATCCCTCACCCAGCCCTTGTGCCATCCCACTTGACTTCACATGGCAGCCACGGTCCTTTTGAAATGGTGCATGGTCCAGAACAGATGGACTGCGCAGCAAGGCGAGTTACAGCTGTGAACAAAGGGTCTGGACAATTGCTGTGGCAAAGGGACCGGCATTGCTTCACGCTACTGCTGCCAGTATCTCCTGGTTGCACAATGAATCCATTATCACCTTCTCTCACCAGAGCTGGGCAGGAGCAGCTTTGTGGACTTTGCTTTTGCCTAATCACTGCTGGACTGACAAGTCCCATGGACTGAAAACACACTGCTCTCCTGGCTCAGAAATAGAGCCCATACCTTGCCTTCTCCCTGACTGCTGAAAACGTGCCCTCAGATGGCCTGTGATGCCATTTCTGTCTTCTAGTGGCAGCTGAATGTCACCGCTTTCCCCATCAGGAATGAATGCTGGCAGCCTGAAGCCCCAGTTCTGGCCACTCAATGCACCAGACAGCAGCTGAACAGGCCTGGCCAGGGAGAGGGGCACTGGGCAGGCACAACTGGAAGCCTGCTCCCTCTGAGCTCCAGGGCCTGCCAGAGCCCACTGGGCTAGAGCTGGCACAGACAGGCAGCCTTGCACACCCTGTCTCGTGTCTCCTGTCACTGCCACCCTCAGTACTCCTTGGAGAGGTGGAAAGTCACGATGCCAACACCAGTCCCCTTGGAAAGAGATTAAGAAACTGTTTTATTTGCACCCAGTGATCTGCTCAGGATCAGCTGGATGGATTCAGAAGACATGAGGAGGGAAGGTGTCCCTGCTGATGGCAGGGGGGTGGAACTGGATGAGCTTTAAGGTCCCTTCCAACCCAACCCATTCTATAATTCTATACATGTTAGCATTGCAGAATAACCCACTGTACTTTGGACCCTACTTCCTATACTAACTGCTCTACATCGTAAGCAAAAATCATTTGAGATTATGAGAACAGCAGCCATCAAATCCAGGGGCATCATCAGTTTTCTTTCTAGCAGACAGCAATTCTGCCCCCCCACCTCCTGAGCTCACCCTCCCGAAGGCTGTCTGCTGACTGCAGCACTGGCCGCCTGCCTTGGAGCCCTGTCTGCGAATTCTGCACGTGGATGCTGCACTATTTTTGCACTTTTTGCTACACATGCCCCAGAGAAGTGATTGTGGCCTGCAAACCCTGTATTCATGAGTGCCATCTACTGGCACTTTCTCCCGTAATTAACTTCTACAAAGCCACTTGGTGGGGTGTGGAGCTCTCCAGATCCCAGAGCACACAGGTACCACTGGCTCTTGTCCCCACTCTAGCAGGGGAAAAACTCTGACTTCTCCAATATCCCAACCTCTCCATTCTTATCATCTACAGGAAATAAACCAGGTGGATTCATTCTATAATCTGCTACAAAGATTGTTTAAGTAAAACAAATGTTCTCCTGGAAGGGAAAGGATAACAGTTAAGGAAACACCTGAGATCAAGAGATTCTTCACAATGCTTCTGCTAGCTGGATAAGAAGACATCAATGCAAAAAAAAAAAAAAAAAAAAAAAAAAGTATTCATTGGCTTCTTCCTCAAAAGACTGTCTGGCCCACTGGAACCTCAGTTTCTAAGGACTGCAGCCGCAAAGGAAACCTCAAGACTCAGATGCCCAGGTATCCTGCAGTGTGCTGAGAGCCAGAAGAACGGTTCTACCATGACTGACCTCAACCCTATTCACCACACTTGCAGTGATAGCCACTGGGTGACAAACATGGGTAATTTATCCAGTTTTCCTGGGAGACAGAAGCAAGGGGACCTCAAACCTGCACACTTTGCACAAAGGAATATGTTATTAAAAGGGCTCAAGTCAAAAGCACTTGCCAGACACCATTGCTTACTTTGCTCCCCAAAACATCAAGGAGACTTAGCAGAGCCCCTGTGCTATATGAGCTCTGCTCACTGAAGGAGATCCATGCAGCACCTACCCTCATCAGAGCAATAATTACATTCATGGAAACTTTATGAAAAAAGTCCAGCAGAATTAGAGAAGCTAGCAACAGCCAGAGTGTGCCAGTCTAACCGACAAGGAACACGAAAGCTGCTGAGATACGAGGAGGAAAGGACTGTAGTACAGAGGATGAAACACATCCAAAAGTGCAATAAAACCATGCTCAGGTGCATAAAGTCTCCTTGACACAAGCTCTGGAAAGAGCAGAGTCACTTCATCTGGGCCACACAGCCTTAGGATTTGTGTTCTCCTTCTATGGCTGTCCTTGACACAGAGCCAAACTCAACCTTTTACACTCGCAATTAAAGCCCTGTAGGGCAAGCTCTTCTTATTGCCTCGTACAGACGTACACATTAGCCTTCCCTGAGATCACAGCACCCCATGGGATCTCCCTTCCCTTTCCTTCTGTCCTCTCCCTGTTAGGTAACCCCTTCCTGTTTGCTTTTTCACCTTCACACAGGAAATTATCTTATGATTGGAGCCAGAAACAGATACTCATCCTGCAAGAGCCACCTCAAAGCAGGAGGCTTAGATCCCCAACTCTCCCAGGAAGGCATGCGAGTTATGCACACTCTTGATTATAAAAGTGATTAACTGTCATTACCAGGCTGCTGTAGTGTTCTGGTGCTCACTCTAAAAAGGACAATGTCGATGGCGCAGAGTTTAGCAAAAGAAATAAAAAAACAGAATTTAAAGTTCAGATAATCCATCTGGCAAAGAGAGCTGAAATGAGCTCAGCGCCTGTAATTTAGTAAAAAGAAGTTTAAGATGCATCTCAATCACAGTCTGTATGTACCTGTGCAGTGAAAAATCCTGAGATTAGTGGGTGCTTGAGTCTTTTTTAAATTTTAAACACAAGCATAATGAAAAGCACAGACTGGAGGGGGGAAGCTTTTTTAGACCAAAGCAATGCACCACTGAAATAATTTCCTAAGTGAAGCAGTAGATTTTCTCTGACTTACAGTTTCTGCATCACCACTGGACGTCTAAATGACATGCTCTAACCTAAGCAGAAGTTATTGAGCTTGAAGTAGCAATCTTTGGATAAAAGTTTGTGATCCATTTTACATGGGAGGTCAGACTAGCCGGTTAGAACTGTCCCATCCTCTTACGAACAGGGCCACGGTGGGAGAGCTGGAGTCTGCGAACTGGCAGCCAAAGAACAGTAGGACACAGGAGTAATAGTTTCCATGGGAAACCCGGGATCACAGTGCCATTAAATCAGTACTTTAGGAGGAAGAATATTAATGTTGCCTACCCATGGTTTCTCCAGCAGTAAGGAAAATTAAAGAGATATATAGTATAGATGACTCATATAGACTGTATGCAGTAAACAATGAAAACAAACCATTGCAATATGCGGTTTGGGAACTCCTGTACCATATATGTTATTATTTATTAATTGTATTCCCATAGCAATATACTTCTGTAACATCCTGTAGCCTAAAAGCCCCTTGCTTTCTAAGTGTTAATTAGGGCTCTCAAAAAACCACCGAGAAGTGAAGGAAGTGTGTTCATCTGTCTCCTATGTTTGTAAAGACCTACAAGCAAAACCAAAAGGGACTTGCATAAGGTCACAAATGAATCAAGAGCACTGCCAGAAACAGATAAAAATACAGCCTTTGCATCCTGCCCTTCTTCCTTGATGACGTGGGCAACAGGTATAGGTTGCCCATAAGTATAAACAATAAGCTAGGACACAGCTTCTAACCTTGCAGAGAGTGGGACAGCCCTATGATGGGGCGAGAAACCCCGTGATTTCAATAGCATCAAGTATGCTCATGGAAAGCATCACTAGATATAATGGCCTGCAACAGCAAAGGGAGAGAAACCAAGACACAAAAGGCTCCTCCCAGTGCTCCCTTCCACAGTTAACCTAGTTTTAGAAGCACCAAACACGTGCCATTTCAAATAAAGTTCCCAGGGGTTTGGTACCTCTAGAAAGCAGCTCCTGCACCTTAGCAATTACAAGAGACACACGAGTCCAATATGCTTTTAATGGCTGGAGTTAAAAGATTACTTCTGCCAAAAACTGCAAACACAAGTATCAATCACGTACCTCTGTGTCACTGTGAGGCTGGGGAGACGAGGGCGTTACTTGTGTTGTGGTATCTCTGCTCCCTTTTCGCCAGGAACACAGTAGGAATGGAAGGGAAACAACTTACCACAGGCCATGATGAAACATTAACCAAAGATTTGACCTCCACACACCAAACCTAACAACTGGGAAAACTCTACCACAATAAAAGAGCTTTTTTGTCTAAAGATTGCTTTTAGAGGGCAATGGTCTGGCCAGAGAAAAAGCTGGGTTTAACTTGCTTAATTTTCAGTTTTCAGGGTCTGATCAGGAACTTACTAGAAATACTCCACTGTTGTCATCACTGGCCTGGTTTCTGCATAGGCAGAGGTGTCACAAGCGCCAGCAGTCACCTCTGAGGAAAGGAGGTTTTCAGCTACCAAAGGAAGAGTGCAGCCCAGGTTCTTCCTGAAACCTGCAGTTCACATGAGGATGAATAGCTACAAAATGAAATACCAAAGTCTCCCACTATAGAATCAGTTCAGTGACCAGAGGTGAAATGCTAAAACAGAGAAGCTAGTGCACGCAGAAGGGCTGAGCCACAGAGCCAGAGCGCCCAGGAGGTGCCCAAGGCAGCTTCACACAGCGTGCACGTCCAAGATAATTCCTCGCCAAGGCAGACACCCTCCGGAAGCAGACAACACTGAAAAGCGTAAGTGTTTGGCAGATGAGGAAAAAAAAATCAAAAATTAAAAAAAAAATCTGTAAACTCTGAAGGTAAAAGACATTCTTCTTGCCCTTAAGAACTCACAGATGTATTTTTCCCTATCTTGTCTGCCAAACATTCCAAACCAGTGCTGCATTTCCTACTAAACCATCACGTCCACACAAGGAAACTCAAGTGAGCAGTGGCCCATGAGATGGTACAGTGCTTTGAAAATGAAGTTTCCAAAAGTATTTGATATTACGGAAGAGAAAAGGAGGGATTAAAAGCAGCAATGAATGAACACAGAGAGACAGGATTACTATGTACATCAGAGCTCTGAGCTTCAAAATCACGTGAAAATTCCAGCTTTCCTGGTTTTAACAGCAAATAGCCCAGGAGATAGACTGAAGGCTCTGAGGCAACTTATTTTCCAACGTGACAATGCAGTCTACAGCCAGAGCATCACATTGCAGTCATGCTGCCTGTAACTCAGTGTGAAAAAAGATCAAAGAGCATGAGGGAACGGATCCAGCAAGGCACAGTGCGAATCTACAGCTGCACTGTTCCGTCTTTCTCACAGCTCATCTAGCTGCAAGCAAGGAGTCTGTTCAAGCTGTGCCTGTCTGCACCTACACAGAGAAGAAATCAATAATGCCAGTCAGCCCCTTCCCCTCGATGGGCTGTGCTATGCACACTTGCCTAGAGCCCCTCTCACATGCAGTGGGCAGGTAGCACGGGCGGGTCAAACCAGCCGTAACTCCAGAAGGGTCTGGTTGCAAACAAAAGTCAGGGAAGCTCACGTCTTTATAAACTTTCATCAGTTTCCAGTCCCTTTTCTTTTCTGTTTTGCTGTCACCTATCACTAAAACTAATAACATTTGGGTCCTGTCACTATGTTAACCAAGGGACACTGCAAACTCAGAAAGCCAAACTCGCTCTAGCCTGCTGGATGCTCACTCCTGGTACCCTTGAAAGCACAGCCTATGATGGAGAGAACCTTGGAAGTCTAAGTGCCTGATGCTTACCCAGCTCATAAAAGAAACATTGCAAAGGGGTTAGAGACACAAAAGACTTATAATTGGGATGATCCTATACAGGCGTATGAGTAATTGATGTTAAACAGCGTGGAAAAACCGGATTCACAGCCCTGCAAAGGATCTGGGACAGAGAGCATTAGCAGGACAATGTGATGCCCAGCACACTGTTTTTACAACAGGCAGTCCAATATCCCTGCAAAGTTGCCTTCTTGCATTTCATATCTATATTATCTTCCATGCTCTTTTTGGTCCTGATCTCAAAAAGATGCTGTTCATCTCTTCTTCCCAAATGTCACCTCCCCAGTTCCACACAGCCATGAGCTGCTCATATATTTCCATGCTTTGAGAAGTTAGAATAAGGATGCTCCAAATCTCAAAATTAAAATAAAATAGTGTTGGATGCTCCTCAGGTGATCAAAAATACAGGGTAGCACTAGCATAAACACAACACTTTCTGCTACTGTGCCAGCATTTTAGGAGGATTCCTGGTTTTCTTCTCTCTCCTTATGCTTCCTTACAAACCAGGCTCTGTCCCTGCCTGGCCCTCCTGTGCTAAGTCTCATTGCAGCTGCAGGGAAAGACAAGCTATTTTGCTTGCATGGCTGCCTCTGCATTTGAAGCTTATTTGTATGAGACACTGCCACCCAGCACAATTTGCATACATACCAAAATGCGAGACCTGCACAAAATGAAGCAGGAAAACCATTTGTCTCTCCTCTCAGAAAAGGTTAATGGCATGGATACTTTGCAAATGTTTACCATGAAGTGTTTCCTAAGCCTCTGAGCTATAGAATTTGTACATAAAAGGAGGTTTGCCCTCTTCCCCCAGTCCCCAGTCCTATTTGCTTCAGATTAACATGAGTGACCTCCACTTCACTGGAACTTCATTCATCGTCCACGGAGCAGAGCCTGGTTTTACTGAATTATTTCCCTGCCATCATGAAATGCTATTCAGCTGCATTGGAGGGGACAAGGCTGCAGATGCAGGTGTTCGCTTCCTAGCGCATTAACTGTTCAACACCCAGACAAGATTCCTAATTAAACCTTACTCAGATCAGGAGGGTTGCAGAAAACCATGACATAAGTACTAGATACCTGGACTTAACACACCAGAACACCAGGCCCAAAGGTGTGATAAAGAGAACAGGGGTGAACTACATCCTGGTCATTACACGTGATTATACACGTCAGGGGACAGAGCAGCCCTGCCGTGAAGAACCTCATCTCAGCTCCTTCCCTCTCTGTCCTCAACTGTGCCACTCACCCAACATACCCCACAGCTGCCATCTTAAGAGGGCATCAGAGGCTGTGGGATGGGTGCTCTTGGAAATGGCTTAATTTAAATTGACATATGAAGTGTCACCTCCAAATTAAGTGAGGGTGAAGAAAACCCTTCAGGACCTTTCTGTCCCTTCTCTCTCTTTCTTCCCCTCTCACTTTGCTTTAGAAGAGGGCTTACATGTCACTCACCTCTCCGGCCATCAATAGGAAACAACTCCTACCTGAAAAGTGTCTTCAGTTGCAGACTATAAGGGCAGGGAGGATATGCCCTCATTTCTCCAGTCCTCCAAGAATAACAGCCCAGACTGAAGTCCCTCCACAAGTCAGATCTCCTGTGTCAGACAAACCCAAATTATTCTGGCACATAAACACGGATCTATGCTGAAAGAATGGCCACTGGGCAATTAACAGAGCGAGCATTAAATCTGTCTCGCTCCTTTGTTCTCCAGGCAGGCTGCAAGATTGAACCCTTTTACTTAGGAAAACAAATATTAGGCCCAATCTTCAGCTGGCACAAAGCCACACAGCAGCCATCAGTTTCTCTGTTACCCTGACTGAAATTTTGACTATGGCTTCCAGTTGCATCAAAGCTCTTACTTGCTACCTGCATCTCCCATACCTTCAAACAGCACAGTAACTCCACTCTCTACTTTTTGCGGACCAGGGATAGATTTTCCCAGACCTCACTTTTTTTAATTTTCTCCACACACACCTCGCAATTTGGTTCTGGTTTTCCTGCCTGCTGGAGACCCCTGCCAGGCTTGACCTTCTGCTTCCCCACCCTGTTCTGTCTTACATATGCAGGCTGTGCTGAACAGTTAAGTAAGTAGTGCTGTAGTGCCACTTCCAGAAGGCATCTGACAAGTCCCCCGCTGTGTTATGCTCACCCTGTGCAGCACCCAGGCTGCCTGGCAAATCCTGCTCCAATACGGACTAGATTGTGACAGGTTTGGGAGCTTTTGCTGTGATTTGCAAATAATCAGATAGTTCAGACACAACCCATAAATACTGTATTTAAATGTTCTGCTCATTACTAGAAAACAACATTCTGCCTAAAGAAGTAGAGCCCTAAACTTAAAGTAGAGCAGACAAGTATAAAGGACTGGTGGCAATAACCATACCACTCTCACGGAGGAAGGGGAGCAGTCTATTTAAATAACTCCAGCATCTGGACTGTCCCAACAAATATTCTATCCTTTAGCTCTCCAAAGAATTACATACCATTCCTTACTTTGCACAGACAATAATTTGCTTTTCCATTCAGTGAATGGTGGTTGGATTTTTGGTTTTAAAAACAAAAACATGCATTTACTGAAAAATCACATGTGACTCTTGTGATGAGCAAAGCCATTTTAAACAGTCGAGAACTTGGGGGAACCAGCCAGAACACAGAGGGTGTTGTGTGGGCCCCTCTTCAACACACACATACTGAACACCAAAAAAGCCACAGACTGACGAAGACTGGTAGGATAATCAGAAGAAGGGAAATTCCACTATGGAAAACCAGAGTAGTTGGCTTTTTTTAGCTTAACCAGAGACTGAGAGGGGTCATCACTGCAATCCAGAAATAACTCAGAGGCAAACACAACACCAAGGAGGAAATACAGCTAGTCAAGATCAGTGACTAGAAATAAACAAAGAAGAACAAAAAGGCCGTAAGTTAATTTTGGACTGGAAATTACAACGTTTCTATTACCAGAAAGATGAGGCAGAAGCTACTTTTCAATAAAAATAATGTGGGGAAAAAGCCATTAACCATCTTCAGGAGTTTATAAATCAGACTCTAGGACATGGTACCTGCAGTCAGAGGAGCTGAATCAAGCACCCTCGAGCTTCCTCACTACAATGGGTGCTCAGCTCAAACCCAAAGATAGAAAAAAAATTAAAATAGAGGAAAATGTCAACATTCACCACTGCTGTCAAAAATCTCTCATTAAAACTAGGCCACAAATGCAGCAGTAAGCTCTGCAAGGAGGAATGCCCAGAGGAGAAAAATGGCATCTCAGTGAATTCAGGCTCCCTGATCATTTGTGCCTCTCCATCACAAACACACGCTTGCTCCTGCCCCACACTTGCTCTCCAGGATGAATTGCCAGTTGGGATTTTTCTGTAGCACATCTCCAGTGAGGCACGAGGAAACTCTCTGTAAAAGCTATTGGAATAACTCTACCCAAAAGCACTCTAGCAGTGAAACAAACTGTTAAGAGGAAAAGTGGTCAAGTTTTTCTGGACTCCTATTTAGTTTCTGTAACCAGAGTTTGCAGGAATCAGAAAGGAAGAGAAATGCTTCCACCCCCAGCTACAACTTTTCAAAGGAATGTTGCTCTTTCTTTTCCCCAACAAGCACTGTCCATCACCATTTGCAATTTACAGCCCGAGAGACATGGAATGTAGAAAGTAGGCAAACACACAAAAGAAAGCGGAGTGTCTACTTCTTAAAATCTTTTTTAACATTTTACAACATACAGTGCAGAGAAAGAAAGAAGGAAAGTCAGTTGGTCTGAAATAGGAAAAACTATTTTTAAGGGTTTATTACCTGAGAGAGTTCTAGCACAGCTTTTTTTTTTTTTTTTCTTTTTTTGAAGGACACAATACCCTCACTCATTCAATACCTTAACTAAGGATTCCACGTTTCAGGTTTGACATGGAAGGATTATATACTGGATTATATGCTGCTTTATGCAGACTTTCTTATTAAGGAAACAGTGATCTCTCTGCCTGTAGATCTATTTTCCTCTGGACAGATCTACAGGCCTCCCTAGGATTTCATTGCAACATTTAATACTTTGAGTGTGACTTCAGTAAAAGTGTCACTGTCACAGATTTCTCTGCAGTTGTTAAACAAGAGAGTTATCAGCTCTAAAGACAAAAGCAGAACTGTAAACAGTGCTACTTGCAATTATGATGATAGCTGGCGGAAAAAAGGGAGAATTAGTATTTCTCTGCAGCACTGGATGTTCCTAGCAAATGCTAGGAAAGGCAAAAGCGTTCAGTGGCAGACACATCTTATTGTTCACAGAAGGCTCTCTCATAATTGCAATTTTTTTACCTCTTTAGCCTTTATTTTGTAAGATTTCTGCCTGGGTTTGCTCTTGCCCTCTGCCATCTGAAAGCTGAACAGCCAGTCACAGTGCAGCAGAGAGCTTGAGACACTAACCCTGAGACCTGGGAAAGTTCCTCACTGTCTGCCAAAGCCTGCTGCTTCGGAGATCCCAGCAAACCCTTCTCCATCACAGGGCTCCTCTGCCTGGCTGGTGGGCAAGCAACCACCGAGTCTGAGAAATAGGCAAATATTTAGCAATTCTTTTGGCACAAACACTCCTGTTGAGGGGAATGAAAAGCTCATTTGTATTCACGTACACAGAGTGGTTTGTACAGCTCCCTCACTGCTGTATATCACACACACAGGACCAGACCGCAGGCAAGAGACAAAGTGGGTTGTTAAGTCACAGAATTTCAGTCAACCTGTCCAGGTATGAGGCTCAGGAGAACATTCAATTTAGTTTCCTCAGCCTTCCTGAAGCTCTGTTTATGATCGATTAACCTAGACATACAGAAATTATAACAACTTGATAGATCTCAGTATGCAGGAGGTCATTTTTAAAGCATCACTATGTGCATTAGAAAGTTTTAACACTCAAGACACCATAATTCCAATCAAGCCTCATCTGGCACTACTTAGCATTGGGAAGAGTGTAGTGGGGGGCAGTTTGGTTTAACTCCTAATCTAATTAAAATTCTATTTTGTTCCAGCAGCCAATGACATCTTCCATTTTAAAAGCATAACAATGCATGTATGCAATTATGAATTAAGTAATTTCATTTAAAAGCAACTGCTACATACAAGAAACTCCTGCACCTTGGATAGTATAATGGAAAAACATGAATTACTCATCTCTAACTCAGAACTTGCCAATTCTGGCTCCTTACAGCCCAGTACTGATGTAAAATGAAAAATTACAAAGGTGGAAGACTCACAGCTTTGCAGGGCAAAGGCACAGCTGTATTTCATACCTCACAGAACTTTCTCTGTACAGCACAGACTTGAAATCAAATTTTGGGGATGGGGCTAGGGGAGGATGCTTAAATCTCTTCACAGTTGCCTCATTCAGTTCCAAAGTTATTAGCCTCATTGTGAGAACTACAAGGCAGAATACCACATCTTGAATAATTCAGGAAGTCAGACTGAAGGACAGTAGCAATGCCTTCTCACTTTAAATTCTGTCTCACTCTTCCCCATATGGATCTCCTGTGACTCCACTGAACATAAAGTAGCAGGCAATAAAAGAACTAGCCATTACCACAGACAGCTGCATAAAGCCCCGCTCCCTCCCTTCTCCCCCACGTGCCCATCAGACTCTCAGCATCCATCCTTCTCTTCTTTCTGCTGACTTGTGAATGAGAAAGGGAAAGCAAAGATTATTGATCTTATCTCCAACTTCAAAAGTGCAGAGCATCCCCAGGCTCTGTGAGAGGAAATCCCTGGTAAGGTCGTGTTAGCAGTGTCCTCTCTCTGGCAACACTTCGCACAGCTGAGAAAACTTTCAAGGTGCCCATTATCACAGCTGTGAGGTGAAATCAGAAAGTCTGACTGGGGTTTCTAAATCCCAGTTTAACACATGTGCACCATGATTTATGAACGTGGTATATTAATGGCTGGGCTCAGCATCACTAAATCAATCCCTCCTGCTACAAAAATGAAGTAAAGATAGATAAATCAGAGCACTTCATTTAGTGTGACTTACATCGCAGATACCTCAACAGTGTGATTTGTTAACATGGTGCAGGATCTTCTAATCTCTTTTTGGTTTTCCATCAATCAAAACTTTTTTTGAAATTACATCACTAAATCCCAGACTAGAGGGGCAGGGCCATAACTCAAGTCTCAGGGGCAAACCAAGCAGGCTTATGATGTGGAGTGATGGTTTGGTTTGACTGAGCTGGGCTAGGTGAAGAGGCAGATGGGTTTAGTTCCCTGCTCTAGGACTCCTTACACAATCTGGAGGCCAAACTTTGCACAGGATCCACTCTCCTGTCTTCTACAATTTCTCAGTCCCACACCGACATGCGTGAAAGCGAGACCACAGCATGTCCCCAAAGGGTTGGATAATGTGGAAAAACACCTTCAGAAGAGCACAGGGTGTTAAACACCTATGGTCACCCCAAAGAACCATGAGAAGAAGCTGAGGTCTCCCTCAAGGTGACAGAGTAATCACTTATAGACTGTAGGGACAGAAGCAAGACAGGGTGACCTAGAACAGCATAGCCTCAGAAGCATTTCTGTGAGGAGCTCTAGTTGGGCTGTCCAAAGATCATGAGCGTAATTTTCACAATGAGGAAGATCACGTGTAGAAAAACCCACCGTCTGCCCCTGGCACACAGAGTTTCCTAAAAGACTGCTGTCACTATCCTGCTTGATCACCTTCACAACACCAGCCATAGAAACAATCCAGAAGAGATGGCAGGAGAAGAGGGCTGGAATTACTGTCTTACAAAGAGTAGCTAAGGACTTGGGTTTGTCTAGTTTGGAGACAAGGAGCCTTAGGGGTGACATCATTGCTCTCTATAGAGGGGAAGTGGAGAAGGAGGTGCTGATCTCTTCTCCATGGTATGCAGTGATAGGACACGTGGGAATGGTTCAAAGCTGTGCCAGGGGAGGTTCAGACTGAACAAGAGGAAGCATTTCTTACCAAGATGGTGGTCAAACACTGGAACAGGCTTCCTAGAGAGGTGGTCAATGCCCCAGCTGTGTCAGTGTTTAAGAGACATTTTGACAATGCCCTTAACATCCTTTAACTTTCGGTCAGCCCTGAATTGGCCAGGCAGTTCGACTAGATGATCACTGTAGGTCCCTTCCAACTAAAACAGTCTAGTCAATTCCAGTCTATTCTAAGAGCTCCTGAATCTAAACAAACAAACAAACCCCACAAACCCCCCCACATTTAGCCTTTGATGTATTGGTACAATTTTGGAGGACTGCACAGCAGAGGGGCTGCACAGAGCCAGCACACAGGTGCACACCACAGCTACTTCTCCAACATCTTTATTGGACCATTTCCAGAGCTCTAGAAGAGGGTCCTTGAAGGTAGGGAGGCCCCACATACAACTTTCCTCCTGCATCTCAGGATGGACCATTTCTGGTCCTGGCTCCACCCTGGTCTGCCTATTCCCCATGTCATTCCCAGTGGCTGTTTTCTCAGCTGTGAAGGGGAAATTAGGCGAGTGGCCTCATTTATAAAGTGCTTCAAGATGTGCTCTAGAGGAATGATTCGTTCTTCAAACACGACTTCTGATCTCAGGGGTTGCTCAGTCTTCCAGCATATCCAGATAGCTTAAGCCTCAGAACTAAAGCATTTATGCTGTATCTGTCCTGGTTTTGCTAGGGTAGAGTTA
>NW_010306039.1:0-31486 GCF_000700745.2 Antrostomus carolinensis
AGTACTGACCCTTGAGGGACACCACTCGTCAGTGGTTTCCACATGTACTTTGAGCTGTTGACCACAACTCTTTGAGTGCGACCATCCAGACAGTTCCTTATCCACTGAGTGGTCCAGCCATCAAAACCCCATGTTTCCAATTTAGAGATAAGGATGTCATATATGGGACGGTGTCAAAGATCATGCACAAGTCCAGGTAGATGACATCAGTTGTTTTAGCCTTATGTACCAATGTTGTAACCCCATCATAAAAGACCACCAGATTTGTCAGGCATGACATTGCCCTTGGTGAATCCATGCTGGTTGTCACCAATCACCAATCAATGTCCCGGGTGATCAGATCTCCTGTTGCCTTCCGGAGAGGGCCCATATTTTCCCTAGTTTTCCTTTCCCCAACATACCTGTAGAAGATTTTTTTGTTGCCCTTGACATCTCTGGCTAAATTTAATTCTGTCAGGACCTTAGCTTTGCTAACCTGATCCCTCGCTTCTCGGGTAATTTCTCTATATATACATGATGCCACAGATGACTGACAGTGCAGTAAATAAATGCTCCTGAAAAAAAAATATTGCTTCAAGTAAAGCATTTACTTTTTAAGCACTATAAAGCATGTGGACACCTCACTCAAAAAGAAATTTTATCTAAGACATTGCAAACAGCCTAAATCCACCCTTCCTATGAGCTCATGGTTCAAAGGACACTTTCATGTTTTTATATTAAGCACTTAGAATTCTTTGTATGCAAAAAACTTGTATAAAGATTTCCAGCTTTTAAAAAGAGCCTTTCCAAGATTTCTAGGATATTGCATAAGCAACATATCCAGTCCTCAGAACAATCCCATAAAATGAATAAACTTTGACATACAAGTGCCTATGGCATCTTGAAAGTGTTTAGCTTTTGAGAATATTTTGTAGAAGATTTTTTGTATTATATGGAACTTTCAGCCACTTTTCCATCCAAATGCAGGGGCTAAATTTTATTATCAGGCAAACCTGTGCAACCCTCACAAAATAAAAATGAAAGTGTTTTAGAAGATGAAAGTTTAGTTCTTTATGTTTACATTAGCAGGAGCACTGAATTCACAAGAAAAATTTGTTAAAAACTCCATTTAGGAGTGAAGGAAGAACTATTTGGCCCATTAAACTTCCTAAATGAGCATTCCCAAATCACAGTTTATCGACTTTCAAATCTGTATAAAAAATATTAAGATAAAACACATTTAACAAAGAGAAAACTTCACTTGCTTACAACAGATCACCTGAAGCAAAACAGTCCAATACAAGTAAGGTAGTGTTATCCTTGCAAAAATCAAGAAGCACCTATTTTGCCAACATGTATGTTTTGTAAATGGCTCTTGAAGGTTTTAAACCTTTTCAGAAACCATATCTTAACGTGACAGGATTATGTTAACATCCTGAAGTCTCTGAGCCTATTTCTTACACTAAAATCAACATAGTTCACTCAGACTTTTTAATAGGTTACAAGCCAGTTTGTCTTCACAGTTTGTCTTCTATTTATCTAAGATCTTTTCCTGAACCTTAAATTAATAAAGATCAAGGACTGGATAAGGTCAGTGCATTCTGAGGACAAAAGAGAAATACAGCTGGGAAGTGGCTGGTTCCTTATGCTTCGTAATTTCATTGTATAAAGTCCTTATACTTTATTTTTTCATACTTCTTTATATTGCAAGGCTCCTGGAATACTAAATAAATAATAAGGATGCTGGAACATATCAGCATTATTATCTACCCATCTATAGAGAAAAAACATCTGGTTTTATAAGTATTTTATTTTCCTGATATTTCAGTAATTCAGATTTACAAATTAGGGATCTATTGCTCATGAAGAGACCTAAAACAATATTTTTAATTCTGCCGACATGGATCCTGATGGCATTTTTACCTTTTGGTCATTTCAGTTTTCTGCTTCCAAGACAGTACTTGGAGGCAAGTCTTTAAAACAGGTACTACATCTCTCTCTTTAAAAATTTGACTGCTCATCAGAGTGACCCTCACAAATATTACTTGGCTTAGGAGAGAAGATGTGGATAGATAACATCACACAATACTTAGTCCCAAAATAAATTTATTGCTAGTCATTTGGAGTTTTTCTTAAACAATTAATTTAAAATATTAAACAATATTTTTTGTTAATCTACTAATAAGTAGATTAACAAAAAGAAAATACATAAAACATAAATTATTGAATATCTAAGCATAGACTTCAGATTCTATCTAAAAGCCTGGCAGAGCTCCTTTACTATTAATTACAGAGACAACCAGTGACATAAACCAGTCCTCATCAGTTAGGAGCAGATTTTACAAAATTCTGTAATTTTTTCTCATGACAAGTGGTTGTCCATTGGAATATAACATTACAAGGCCTATGACATTTCTGTAGACATCTCTTTTCCCACCTGTAAACTCTATCCAGGCAGAAAAGTGAACTTTTACTATTTTGCTAGGAAATTCCTGGCATAACACAACAGGGCAGTGGTTATAAATCCTTGGGCAATGTATCATAGCACATGTTGAGGTCAGCAGGCCAACGTGTGCTGGACAGGCAGGGACTGGAAGACATTCAGGAAAAAGAGGTGCCTATGGTTCATTTGCTGTTCAAGTACACAGTGCCTGTGTAACAAAACTGTATATTCTGGATGTATTGGAATTGTTACACACCACTGTGTAGCTTACTTGTCTGATGCATATGGAACATATTAGGAACCACAGAACAAACACAGACTCCCCAGAAAACAATGCCCGGTGTGTTGGATAAACCTCAAACACATCAGATACAATGCTTTGTGCATGTGCACCTATCTCTGTCCAATAAATTCTGACATAAATATATAAATATGTGAACCTGATGTGCAAACCAAATAAATGGCAGTCATGCTCACTGTAAATTTGGCTCTCTTTTTTTTTTTTTTTTTTTTTTTTTTTAAACCTAGGAAAACAGGTCTTGTTTGAGTTTTGGTGTTTTTTGTGAAACTTCAGTAATAAGTATTCATTTAACTCACAGAAAAATGTCTCAGAGCTCTGAGGTGTTGTTTGATAAAGATAAAAACCAACTGAGAGAATAATAACTAAACCAAAGACTTTCTTAAGGCAAACAATGAGAATGCAGAAAAGGAAATGTCAGTCTATACAAAATCATGACTTACATTCAGTTAAAGAAAACCCCCATAACATGATTTGCTATAAATGGAAGAAAATTCTCTACCTCCCTGGATCTATTGTTACAAGTTTAGAAGAACAAACTAGTTGCAAGATTAAGGTCAAAGATATAATAAAGATTCAAATGGTAAGGAGATATCTAAAAGTTTGAGAGTTGAAAATCAGGGTAGTACTGACTATGAGTTTAAAGTAATTAGGTTTTTATTCTATTTGTCTATGGCAAGAAATCTGTTTACCAAAAATCTATTAGATCCTAATATGTTGTGGTTTAAAAAAAAAAAATTAAAAAAAAAACCCTAATATGTTGGGGTTTAAAAAAAAAAAATCAATTAAGTAGGTAGTCTATCACATTTGACTCTAATATAATTAAATGTCTTTCCACTAGGAAATCCACTAGAGATTTGAATAAAAAAAATTCTCAAAGTCTTTTCCACAAGATTCTGGCTACCTGTTGTGACCATCAAGGGACAGTTTCCTCTACCAGCTAAAGGACTGAAATCTGCTTTATGTAATTCAAACTTTACATTAAAGTTTGATCTGCTTTACTCCTTCTTCTCTGCTAGAAAAAAAGCTTCAAAATAAAACAGAAAAGCACCAATGAGAATCACTGTTTGAACCACAGCTCAAACCACAGATTGGAAAAAAATAGTAGGCATAAAAGAAACACTCCCTTCAACTGTGCATAAAGGCAGTTTGGCACAGAGGGTATTCTCCCTAACTGTAAAAGTAGTATCCTGAAACTACACCCCATTTGCTGTAGCATTTTTCCAAAGCAACCACCTTAAGACTGGAAGTATTTTCTGTCTTCAGTGATTTTTGTAGTTTTTTTCTGGTTTTACCTTCGTTTAAGGCAGCACTTTTTTCTGAAGGACTAACTTAGTAAAATTGGCAGCACCTTTTAGCAAATTCTAGTGTATCTGAGAAGTATCTGGAGCCTGAACAACCTGCTGTTTAACCCAGAAGACTAACTCTTGATTATACATGATACTGAAGCTCGGGACCATTTTATGGGAACAAAAGTGGATAGAGAGAGAGGTTATAAGGTGTTGTGTTCCCAGCTCCTCTGAGCCTAGGCAGCTGCATTCACTGCCAGCTAGAACCACAACTGTGCATTCAATGTTAGTAATAATGGGTTTTGGGAGTTCAATCAGAGACAAACCAATATATAGAATCACTATAGTCTTAGCTTCTTCTGTGAAGAGGGGGTGGAGTTGGTCAGTAACTCTCAGAAGAAACAGGCTTTTTCATCAGACAGGCTACTAACTTATCTAGGATTCATGATGAGTTAACTGGCCTCCGAGGATTTTAAGTTGTTTTCTGGCTAGGATTATATTGTTTTTTCTCAGTTTCAATTAATCTGTTTTCATCTAGAGGACAGTCTCTTATAGGCTTTTTGCCTTCAGTATGATGGGACTGACTGGCTTGGAAAATGGGAGATACATCAGGGTGTGACTGCCATTCTCAGGGCAGCTAAAGCTCCAGCATTTGAGCCATATATCCATCCTGTGTCAGCTCTCAAAAGGGAGGGAAACAGCATGGATATGCATGCTATTCGATAAATTGGGGTTTCTGGAAAAACATACATTTTGAAATACCTGGCTCAATGACAGTATTTCTAAGAATTCCATATGTATATAAAAGCTCCCTCCTCAGCCTAACAAAGCATTGCTATAGTGAACAGAGGGAGGCCCGACATTACAAATGGGAACAAAATACTCCAAAATAAGACTATGAGATGGAATTTCCTCTGGAGCCTTTTGTCATTTATTTTGTATGGTCTAAATTAACCAATTAAACATTTCAGAAATAAAATTATTTGGCCTATAAACTGTGTAGAATAAAATGTTTGTATAGCTGGGTTCTATAAATCAACCTATGTAATATAAGACACTAGTCCTGTTTTTACCTACCCTTTTAAAGGATTAACAGGGAACTGGCAAGAAGAACAGTAATGTTGATATGAGCTTCCAGCTGGGATTGATTACAGGCTACAGCCTAATGCAGTAATATTTTGTGCTAGCACAACAGTTTAACTAGAGAGTGCTCACAATACATATCCCCCACCTTCTGCCTCATAAGTGGTATAAAGAAAATAGCTAATTTTGTTGTGATTCTGACCTTTGATCTGTTAAATCCCCAACTTAATTATCTAGCATGCATGTGATCTTCTACTGCTTAAATTAGAGTACATTTGTAGAACACATCTCATGTTAATAGCTTGTTTCTAGGCAGGTCTTTTGCCCAGCCCCCATCCTTATCCAAGCCCATAGGGCAGTGTGAAGTAGACAGAGTGAACACAGAGAGAGGTTGTAGGTGCTATTTCCTTACTAGTAGGAGAAGGGTAAAAATAATATTGTGGAATTTAAAATCAAGAATTGCAGGGAGTCATCAATCTACTCTTCCTACAGATTACTCAATGTAAATGGAGAAACTGGAATATAAGGTCATGTCAGAAGTACAATTAATGCTTTGCTTAGTGGGCTGAAATATTTGAAAGTTGTTTTTGTCATGAGAGAAATTTCTGGGATGGAATCACAAGGCAGGAAGTGTGTTGTAAGATGTGTTAACAGAAAGTGCAGTCTAGGACAATAAGGATCAACTGTTCTTGTCTAGTTATTAATATTTCTGGAGATGTTTTTTATAGATATTTTTAGGTTGCCAAGTCTGAAATTATTTGTTTCTGAATATTTCTGATTTGGAGGAATTGCATACTGTTTAGAAAATCACAGAGAATGCAGAACTTGCATGAAAGTGACAAAGTAAAACAAGGCAACATAGTGCTTGTCATTATCATCACAGTATCCAATGTGGAATGTATAGGTGACTTTAGGGTCAGTGCTGATCTGATGTCTTAGATCACTTTAACTAACTCTAGATCTAACACTAGCAAAAATTAAATGCAACCTTTTCTTCTGGAACTTAAGACAGATACACAATGTGGGAAAGGGTTGAGTTCTATGAGGAAAGAAATACAAAAAGTGTAGCACTTCATGCTAATATGCTTTTGGATGTAAAATCCATTATTTTACTATTACAATTTCTTCAAAGAAAGTGCCCACAGTTTCAATTTGAATCAGTCCTGTTAATCCTGTCCACAAATGTTAAATAAATTCAAGAACATGTGTGGAATCACAGGTCAGTCAGACAATGACAACTGAGCCCTTGGTTTACCTGTGCTTGAAAGGGCTGGGGCAGATCTGAGGCACTTGGAGATTTCTTGGGATGTGCAGAGGTAGAATTGCAATGGACAGAGGAGTCAAAGTAAAACACAGATGCCAAATACTGGAGTTAGGCTGTCTGTTTGACATTTTGGGCTGGCCTGTTTCATTTCTGCTTAATGACTGCCTCGCATACCTGACTCCACAGGATGTAGCCCTACCTGAATATAAGCATAAGCAGTGTTACAGAGACATTCTAACAATCAAGTTTTCCAGTCCACTAATAAACCTAAGAATTTACAACAGATAACCATTGAAACTTTTGGATACATATATGGAAGTTTGAATCTTCTGTGGAGCAGAGAAAAATTTAGTAATGAAAATCTCACAACCTGCATATACACCTTTGATGTGGTTGTAGGTCTTTTCTATATATTGCCTATTAAAACAAGTGTGTTTGCTCATCAAAGTTTTATTTGCTGAGATATTCATGAGACCTGACTTGAAATAGAAGAAAAAGCAAAGGAGGAAAATTATAGTGGGGATTTCTATACCTTCAAGAAATGTGAGGACCATCATCCTGTACAGAGATCCGTTTAACAGTGACTGCAGGGATGCAGTGCTCTTAAGTGAAGTTCTTAAGGTGAATTGCAGGCCAAAAGGATTTTGAACATAGTAGTTCTGAAATACTGTATGTATGGGGCCATTTCTTACCAGAACTTTGCCAAACTCTGATACTGAGCATTTATCAATCCACAGTATATAACATATGTGGTGATATCCTTTGTAAATGTGGCTCTGTACAAAGAGCAAATAGCAAAGACTAATGTTCTCTTTAAAAGTGGTAAAACCAGAATTGCTAAGTATATCCTTCATAGCTAACAATGCATATTTGAGAACAAATGAATGATGACCATTTTACAAAAAGCTAGTTGGAATGGGAAAGCTATTCACATGATTATATGCAATTTTTCAGCTGAGAGATTTTAAAACTAGAAGGAATCACTTGAACATCTATTCTGACATTCTATGTGAAACGCTTTAGGAGCTCCTGAATTAATTCTTGCTTCAAAACTAATAACTGCAACTGCATTGGAGCCTATATTCTAAGGAGAAAACACAAAACAAAGCCTTGTAGCAAGGAGACCATGACCTACAATAAATTTTCTAACTTAATGTGCTTCTTGTCAACATGCAGGACATAACCAGACAGAAATAGCTGCTTCCCTCTCCTCATGCATGCCCTAACACAACCTAATGCAGCAGGACTGGGATATTGGTTAGGGCCTCAAGACACTCCCAGCATGCTACAATATGAAACATATTCTAGCTTGATGTCCCAAGGAAACGAAGGTTCTATAATGGTATTTTCTATCTGCTTGTCTGTCTTTGTCTGGAGCTGTGACTTTCTTCAGTCCTACTAAGTGAAGGAACCTGTTGATCAGTTTCAACCAGAATTGATATGGATCCAGATGAACAGATGAGGAGAGGATTTAAGGGAAAGGGAAAGAAGAAATGTGCTGGGAGGTCTGTAAGAAGCCTGTAACAAACCAGCCTTCATTAGCTGTTCTGCTCACAGAAGAGCTTTTTTCTTTTTTTTTCCTGAAGTCATCTGTGGCCCCCTCTATCCTTGAGTCATATCTGCATACTTGTCTGACAATAAGTGCTTTCTGTTTACTACAGCATCAGAGCCAAGATAGTTAAGGACAAGAAAATTGGATTCTATTCTTCCTTATGAGTCACTAGTGAAAATGCCAGCTATGCGACTGTACAATCGTTATTATCAAAGATAATATAAGAGAAAGAAAACAACCAGATTTTCACATTCCAGGATATGTATGCACTTCTGGAAGCTGGAAAGTTTCTCTCCAGGGTCATAAACTGAACACATTTGTACATGTAGGACACAAATGAAACCAAATCCTCAATGCCTTTTCTCTCTCTGACACTTGAAAATGCATGAAGTAGAACGTTTAGCTATGCATATTAATGATGGAATGAACAGTTTTTTGGTGCTGTATAATAGTGGAATAATAGTCTACCTTAATAGCAACATGAAATGAGGAATATTGAAATAAGGAGGCTAGATGCCAGGTTAATATCAAGAGACTACACAGTACTAGTGCCACATGGCTTGGTTGACCACTGCAGACATTGAGTTTTGCTGGCAGGAGCATAGCAAGACTGGGCAGTAAGATGGGACATTCTAAAGCTGAATCTGTTACTCTCTGAATGAATCATTACTTACAACTGGAAAGCTGTTAGAGACTAACTTAGCATCCATAGCTCATTAAAAGCATCTTCAAAGTGAATATTAATTACATCTTGGAAAATGTCAGGTTTTGAACAGTTGGAATGACAAAGTAAGCTAGTTCGGTGGGGAGACTTATCTTGCCCATCAGCAACCAGCCTTCCGCTTATGTTCCTTTGGACATCTCTTGCTTTACTTTCTTGTTGTTGCCAAGAAAACACTTCCATATTGCTGTACATACTGTACTGGACACTGCATGGCCATGTGCTGTTTACAGAATAAGAAAAACAGCCAGTATCAAAGTAATTTTCCATACCTCTTGCTTTTTCTCAAAAAAAGAAACCAAAAAAAGTTAGTTATTTGGTCAGTTGTTGAGTTTGGGATGGTAGTACAAGAATTAGAGCTCTGCCATGGAAAACTGGGCACTACTTAACATGCTTTATACAGGAGGTCAGTTTAAATGATCAGACCAGTTCCTTCTGGCCTGAAAAACTATTATCCTGTTTTAATAGTATTTATTAACATCTACTGTATTGTATAGTGATACTCTCATCATGGGAAAGTTGTTTCCATTTCACCAGTACACAATCATACAATTATAAAGTGTGTCAATGGAGAACAAGGACTGGTAGAAAAAAAATTAAGCTGTGGAATTATCTTTACTATTTTGGGAAACATTGCCTCAGAGGAGTATATCACAAGTTAATCACAGTTCTTGTGGTTTGTAACGTAGACAGGATCATGTCGGGGCTGGCAAAAAAATGCAAATAAAAATATTTTTTTTTTTTGTTTATATTAGTTCTTTTATTTCAAAGATCATCAGGAAAAAAAAGTGAAGAGGAATGGAAGGGGAAAGTGTACTTTTCCTAAACCTTGAACTAACTGGAAACAATGGTGTTATTGTTTCCACTCTGTTCCTCTTTCGATTGTGCAATATGGATACTACCTTGCTGATAAAACAGCTCTGCTGTGCTACATTCAAGAGTTCAGGCCTGGCCCATGCAAGGAAGTCTAACTTCACAGAGTTGACTGGGATACCTTAGTATTTCTAGAGCTTTTTGTCCACCTACAAGACAAAAACCATTAATGCAGAAAAAAACCCCATGATCCATTCTTGTCATGTCCTGAAGTTTCAGAATCCTCCTTCAAGACTGTAATTTCATGAAGGCACCAGCTGATGAAGTAACAGCTTAACAAGTTCTTATTTGCTATGTGAGCAAGGCATAGCGTGCAATTCATTCACCCCAACTCCTAACTCTTTTTTCTTAACAGCAGGCAAGTATTCATTCCACCTAGAATGGAATGGAGTGGATTTTTTCTCATGCTAGCAATGACATTTTCCTTACAGTCTGTTTCAGACAGCATTCTCAAGAATTCTTCTTCTTTCAGTCTTCAAGGCAAGTACATAAGTACTTTTAAGAAACAAGGCCATTAAGGAGTCTTAAGCTTTCAATAGTTTTGTTTTTTAAACAAACAATCTGACTGAGACAATAGAGAACTATACTATTGTTCTAAATTACTATAGAAAGACAATAATTTTCAAGTGGAATTTTTTTAAGAAATTTCCAAAGAAACTTACATATTTCATCTGTATTAGCATCTCTATAATTTTGCTTTATAAGACTGTTCAAAATGCTTTATCATTTCTCATAATCTACTTCTTAGCTCAACAGTATCAGCATACCTGAAAATCCCACAAATTCTATTTCCTTAAATTTTGGGGAATACAGAAAACTGCTGTTTGATGCAGTCTGCCTCTTTATAGCCTGCCTCTGATGAGACACTTGTCTGCTAGCTTCCTGAGCCAAGGTGTCTGCTCTGGGCTTAATGCTTTTACCTTCTACTAAAGTAGAAGAAAATGTATCAGAGGTCAACAGTAGCATTTTACATCAAATTATTCACACAGACAGGACCTGATCCACCACTCCAGACAGGAGCAGGACAGCCAGGAGCAGTCAAGGGCAGCTCCTGCCCCGAGCATTAGCACCTCCCTGGGGATGGGGACATAAGCCCATGGGTGCACCTGGCTTGGTAGGACCCATGGATGGGCAGGGCTGGGCTGTAGGGAACAGGAAACCAGCCCTGCTGCAGCATCTCTGTGGCAGAGGCTGAGGGCCCTGTGGGACTGACATGGGGTGCTGGGCCATCGGCAAAGTGAAGAGAGGTCTGAAGTGTTGTCTCAGGGACAGTCAGTGCTGGTGGTGCTTTCGGGGCCCTGGCACCCTGTCAAGTATGGGAGACATACCACTCTACCAGCAGTTGTACTGAAAAAACAAAAATTGCACTCACTATTTCCAATAGATTTTAATCAGCGAACCAGGTAATTTGTACCCAAATAGGCAGAAGAAACCATAATAACCAAAAAACTATTATTAAAGACAAATGCATTCCCAACATGGTTTTGTACTTGTATTATAATAACATGAAAATGCAAGAGATGTGTACAAAAGCAAACAAAATCAACCTTCTTGCTGACAAGTCATTTTAAATAATATGGTTGTGGTTGATAACCTACCAGCAAAAGAAATACCTCTATGCATGATCATTGCAGCTTTTTTACAGCACTTTCTTAATATGCACAGCAAAGCCTTTCATTAAAAAGCAAATCAACAACAATGAAAAATCCTCATCAGCCCCAAACAGTAGAACTAGTTTCAAACTCATGGTGCTACATGAAAATGTGAGTTCTTTTGAGATATGTGATGCTGCTGTTTCTCTGAAACTACACCAGTTCAAAACTAGTTTCACTCAATTTAACTTCCTATTGATCCTTTGGAATTACAGATATTAAATACTTGATTTCACAACAAACTTAATGAACAGTTCTGAGTCTATTTATGCACAGCCACTGGAAATACATGGACCAGTTGGAATCAGAGATTGCAGCAATGTCCCATTGGCCTGTAGTTTTCTGGCAGTTGAGAATCATTGCCTGGATATATATAATGGCTTGTGCTGCAAGTTTTCCTCCTGAGAGCTGAGTCTAAACTGGAAAATTCTAGCTTCAGAGGATAAACCTACTGAAATAAATAATTCTGTTTCTGTGGGATGTGTAAAGCTGTAAAGAGGGATTCAGTCCAGAGGACAGGCAGTTAAGATCTTTGGGTAGACTTACCCTCTGAAGAAGAAAAAATATGATGAAATGAAAGATTTAGAGGTGAGATAGAATCTGTGCACAATATGAAAGAAAAAGGAAAACTGAAGGCAAAAGGAGAGGTTCAGGCTCTCTGGAATAGCATGGTCATACTGTAAGCTATGACGATTCTTATTAAGCTAAAAATCTCTGTGGTCCCTTCCTTGACACCAAGCTTATGCCCAAGCTCACAATACACTCAAACTATTGAAAACCTAAGTCAAATTGCTGTGGCCACAACTATGGTCAGAGGACTGTGAGAGTCAGAAATAAGATGGTCTCCCACCCGTGTCTGATATGGGGTATGAATGAAAGAGTGAGCTGTGACTGATGAGTGCGTCACCCTTCTTCCAGCAAATTAGTTATTGCTTTCTGGCTGACATCAGAGCCCAATTGCAAGAGAGCTCTTTCTTTCCTCTAACAGGCAGTACACCCAGCAGAGAAATGTATTACTAGTAGCTGTCTTTTAGCTAAAAATTTTTCTGGCTGTGTGAGAAACTCCTCTCTGCACCACCTACCTCCCCCAAGATGAAGTCCTTTTAGAGAGAAGCATTTGACACACAGGCAGACCCTGGTTTTAGCTGGGAGGACTCAGTCCTGCAGATGAGGTTAGTCACTACTTAGATCAATCTGCTCTGTTGAAGAAGACATACCAGCTTCATCTTGGGTCCATTAAACCAAGTCACATAGTTTAGCCCTTGGTCACAGTCATTGTATACTCACTGAAGAAACGGAAGGGTCAGCTGAATATCCTGATATGCAGTTGTGATTTTATGAGTGCACTGCAGGAGGACAACAATAGTGGGAGTTGAAGGTCATGAGTTGTATAAACTCTTCTGTGGTCCTGGGCATGTACATGGGTTACCTAAATCCCTGCTGATGAAGTACTGTTTCAGATTCCATTAGCAGTATTTGACCTACCTTGGATACAACACTTTCCTGCAGTCCAAATGTGACTTGTGTTCAAGAAGTGGGGAATACTCTGTAATTAAAGGGAATCTTTTGTGTAAAAAAAGGAGTCAGCAATATTAGGCTGGTTTAAATGACATAATCTGCTTTGAAATGATCTAGTAAAACTAGGAAATTTGGGAGGAACCTAAGTGCAGATCATAATATACCACACCAGATTGTCTCAGAAAGCCACCAAAGTTCCATCTCTGGAGGTTTTGAAAGACAAGTCATAAAAACAGCTGTCATGAACAATTCAGATATATCTGCTGTTGTCTTCAAATAGAGAAAAAGCTAGATATTATCTCAAGGTCTTTTCTATACTTGTCTTCTGTGATTCCAGTCACTGGATGCTATCAGTGTTGCAAGATGTCTGTGTTTTCTGCTTCAATGTAAGAAAAATGTCTGTACTGGGGGAAAACACAGTACCCCAAGTTATTTGACTGAAAAAGGTTTATCTTTGTGTGGTTACTTGGGTTTTCTTCTGTAATTGTTGCTATTAAGTCATTTATGTGTACTGTAACTCATCTGTGCTATAAAAGAAATGTTAGTATCTGAAGTCCAGATTCTACAATGAATTTTCTGTAGTGAATGTGTCATTTAATAGATCCACAATGAAATATATGGTTTCTTTCACTGCGGAGGAACTGGTTGGTGGCAGGGGACTGTGCTTTCAGAGCTCACTGGAACACCTGTAGTGATGGCCTGGAGGAGGATTTATCCTGATTTAAGACAATGTAACTGCACTTGGAATCTTGTAGAAAGTAAATACATAAACTCTAAACAATTTCAACAGCCATTTCTAGCACAGTGTCTTGATATATCTTTAATTTATACCTCTGGAAGGCTTAACCAAAGACAGGACTGAAATTATTTGGGCAGATTCTCTTCCCTGAAGCTTAATGTTGCTTTTATTCAAGGAGTTCTATTTAAATGATTGTGACAGATTTAGCTGCACCTTAACTGCTGAGTTAAAAAAGATGGGCTTCTAAGTTAAAATAAAGTCAAGGAGATGCTCATTAGGACTACCTTTTTTTTAGAGATGAACCGATGATCAGATAATAGAGTGAGTTAACAGTGATGCTTCCTACCTGCACAAGTTGCAATGGGACTCAGCTCCATTTATTATTCTGAAATAGCAGGTGCACCAAAAACAACTAGAGAATACCCAGTATATGTACTGCTTTTCATGTACTTTTTGTATAAAGAACAGATTGCCTTTATTGCTCCTGACCTTACATTTCTTTGTCAAACATATCAATCACTCCCCCTAACCTTTAATAGGAAAGGCTAAAGTTGTTTACTGCAGCAGTTCCTATTCACCACAAGGACACCACCTCCATTCTGAACCAGTCAGATTTGCATACCTTCCACTGATTATCCAAAAAGATTGCTTCTTCCCCTAAAATATTTGTCCATTTCATACACTTTTTTTCCCAAGGAGGTCATTCATTGCCAGTGAGGTTAAATCTAAAAGTCAGCAGTATTTGGCAGAGATTTATGTGGGAATAGATATGGGTCTGTACAGCTCTCAGACTGATTAAATAAAGAATGTCATGGGAGTAGTATGATAGTATATGCATACTCCAGTAAATGAAAGTAATGCATTAGAATGCAGCTTTAGGGTCTAATTTAAAAACATAATTCAGACACAAGCAGAAGCCTTTAAAATATTGGCAGATGTCTTCATACTGTATTTCATATAGAGGACAAAGTGGATTAAAGATAAATGTAATCCAAATAATGGTGCTGTTTCATTTATTTTTTTCACTTATGTTTTATTTCTTTTAAAGAAATTCGATTTGTAGAGGATTGTTTTCTGGGTTTTCATATTTTTATGCAGATCCGCTTAAAAATCTGAGCGGGGGGGGGGGAAAGCATTTATTACAAATTGATGATGCTTTTCCTGAGGCAGCCTATGGTAAGTCTCAGCCTTTACTCAGCCTAGGTGAAATAAATACTGTTGTTAAAAGGAGCATTTCAATAAGCAGGAACTTTGATTCCTCTCGTTCTATCTCCCATTCCCTTTCAATCTCATTATTTGTCAAGGTGATTAGGCTTAAATGGTTATTCTCACTTAGGATTCTCAACTTTTATTGTAGCCCATTGCTGAAGGACAGACAGGCTATTATTGTCTCTGCTCCACATTATATTTTTCCCCAGTGACATTCTATCAGGTTGGTGCTTTTACAACATTCTTTTTCTTCCACCTTCCCAGTACTGCTTTAGAAGTCAGGAGGAAATGAATAAAAATTCAAATGTGGCTCAAGTACATTGTTAAATGGTGTGAAAGATAGTTACTCAGTTCAAGAAAAGTTGGCTGGAGGTTGTGACATGTATTTATGTTCTCATATGTCTGAATAGGCAGACAATTGGTCCTAAGTGGAGACCTTCTAATTTCCTTAGTCATTTGTATGCTTTGTATGCTTTTGACTGTGGTGTGTTTGTGATTGTCACTGGGACACGGCAGCACCCACTTCATTGAGCATTTTTTGACTAAATGCATGGTTGTGAAGGGATGCGAAGGAAAGTTGTTTGTGTTTTGAGCTTGAGGCTTAGTTGAATAACATGAATAAAAATGCAATGTTAAAACAATATTGACTGTATTTCAGCATTTTAATTCCATTTTTATTGTTTTTGTCCAATTACTTTAATATCCGTCTCGCAATTAAAACCATAGGGAAACTTCAATGGAAATAGGATCAGATGTCCCAGCCTTTCACACTCATTGTGCATGTGATTGGCTTGATTTTTTGGAGGTAATGATCACTTTGCACTTTCTTGAGAAGTGAGGCAGCTGCCAGTGTTCTCTACTTTGAAAGAACAAACCCATAGTTAACTTAAAATTTAACTGTAGCACACAAACCAAAGGCATTCTTTCTTAGAAGTTCATTAGTATGTTATTCAGACTAAACACCGTTCATATTCATTTCCCCTTATTAGGTCAAAGTGGTCTTGGAGACATGCCAGCAGTCAGTGACACCAACACTAATAGACTCCAGGAGATGAGAACTGAACCCTTTGTTCTGTGCCTTCTATCAGAGGACTTCTGTATTTCCTACAAATGCTAGTTTGTCAAATCTTAAAACTCACTCTAAGTATTATCAAAACCCGTCAGCTTAATGGTTGTTTCCTAGCAAGCCAATACAGAGCACACTAGGCAATTTCCTTGAGGGAAAGGGGATGCACAACTGGACATAAGCCCTCTATGCTTTCCCTAATTTGGAACAAAAACCAGCAATCATATTTTGAACTATGAGGCTAATTAAACTTTAAAGTCAATTTCTCATTCAGAAAAGAATTTATCTGTTCTTTATGTGTTTAACTCAAGACAGACTGGGATTTTTAGAAAGTAAAGCCCAACTCACAAAAAAAAAAATAAAAAAATGTGAATTTAAAGAAGGAAATCTTGCTTGAAGTTTTCTGCTCCCTCTTCTGCAGAAGATCCAGACAGTATCACAAAGACTCCTTGGATCTTAAAGCCATAGAAACTTTAACTGGAAGGAGTCCCTGGAAGCCACCTTGTCTAACATTTTTCCTGAAGCAGGGCTACTGACAGTTAGATCAGATCAGTCATAGCCTTGTCTAGCAGTCTTGAAAACCTCCAGGAATGGAGAATTGATCCATCATGAACTGAATAATTTGATATGTCCATTAAGACATGTACATTTAATCAGCTACTTTGACTATGTTTATAGTTCTAAAGGTATCCACAACTGGGAACAATCTAGATCTTAGACCAGAAGATGTAGAGCATTTGTGTCTACAATATTCTGGGTTAGGAATGGACTATGCATTTTCCTTGTATATTAGAAATACACATCTAGAACTCCCCAAGACAAGAAGAAATGTGTCTGTAAAACATAATTGCTGGTGTATTTTTGTTTTCTACTCTCAAAGCATCTGGAGTCCACTGGAATGGATTCTCTGTAGCATATGAGTATGTGTAGTATGGTGATGGTCAAGATGTGCTGGGATAGTATTAACAGACAAGTGACGAACTTGGTTGAGGGAAGCATGCTTCTCAGGTGTTTCTTGTGAATGCAGCCCATAGAGAATTATATCTGGAGGGGAAGAGGAAACTTTACTTCTCAGAGGAAACTTGTTTAATTTATTCAAAAATAAGCCCAACTAACATACATGCAGTGTAGATGAACTGCAGATAGGACCTAGACGAAGAACCAAAATGGTGAGCTAAATTGATCACTGACCAGGCATACCCTCTAAATATCTTCCAGCTACTTATTCCCCTTTAAAACTTCAAATCTCAGACCATATATAAGGAAGAAATTTTTTACGATGAGGGTGGTGAAACACTGGAACAGGTTACCCAGAGAGGTGGTAGTTGCCCTATCCCTAGAAACATTCAACGTCAGATTGGATGGGGCTCTGAGCAACCTGATCTAGTTGAAGATCTAGTTAACTGAAACTTAGCAATTTGACAAAACTGTTAGGGTATGCATTTTTCATATGTATGTATTTCGGGTGAAGCTAATACTAACAGATATTTTCTCTACCACCCTAAAATCTTTCAGAAAAAAAAAAAAGGAAAGCATTTTTAAAATTCTCTTTTAAAACTGGAGAAAGTGAAGAAAGAAGCCACAGAATAATGACAGGACTGGAACAAATGCTTTATAGGGTGAGCCTTAGGGAGCTTGGTCTGTTTAGTTCATCTAATGCATCAAGTGTTGATTTGACTGTAGAATAGTCTAAATACATTCATGTGGAGAAAATATTGCATATTCTAGGCTTCCTTAATATAGCTGAAAAGCCATAAGAGAAACCAAAGTCTGTATTTAAAGGCAGATGACTTAAAATAGGGAAGAAAACATGCACTTGTAATAGTGAAAGTGTGGAAATAGTAAACAGAAGAAATGGGATAGTCTTCATCTTTTATTATCCTTAAGCTGATGCTGTGGATAGATCTAGATCCAATGTGACAGATGAATGAGGTTTACTGTAGTGATGTAGATGTTTGTAACTCAGAAAGAGGAAAGGCAGAAAAGATGCATCTGAGAGATATGGTTTTTGTTATGTACAAGGCTTTGTCCATGACGTGAGTTAACCACTGCTGTGCAGAAGGCTAGCTAGATTCTTCAATAGTCCTTTTTACCTTCAATATCTAATTTATAACTTTACATAACTACATCACAACAGATTAAAAAAATGGTTGTCAGAAACTCCCAAGCTGGGTGAATGCACTATATGACATTGTTGCAAGTTAAATATCCTTGCAGATTCTTGTAAGTATGTTACTGTGTGCCTGATATCTGTTTTAAAACTCCTAGATCTATATACTTCCATGACTACAAATGAAATCCTATTCCCAGACATGATCAAATCCCTTATGTGAACCCATTGTGAAGCTGGGGCTTTGCCATCTTCAAAAGCATCAGTGGACTCCCTCTCACTGAGCTCAAGTGAGGATGGTACTCCTGACCTGTTTTCCCTCTCCTTGAGTGGGCTATTATGACCACAAGCACAAGGGCAAAATGTCCCTCACCATTTCCACCATAGATTTGTTTGGGTTTTTTTAAAATCACAGGTATGACTTTAACAGTTGCATCTCTGGAAATTCTCAGAGAAAAGCACCAACAGAAAAGAAATCATCTTGCAGCTGAGAAGCATTGTGTACCAAATTTGAACATAAGGTGATTTATCCTACAGGTTTCAGAATAAGCCCTCATTGTATTTCACTTTAAATTGCGTTGCATAGCTCACTTACCATAGCAGTGCCTGATCCTTGAGTACATCAAATGCTAAATCAAACTGAAACCATGCAGTTTTGGTCCTCCACTAAAACTGAACAGGAAGGAAGAAGGTTCACAGTGTTGCCCCCAGTGATAATGATTGCTTTACCCTGAATATTTCTCTGGTATGGTTGTGAAGGACAGCAGCTTCTTACCAGATTTGGCCATAAGGAAAACCAAGAAAGCACAGAAAGTGTATTAATAACAACAAAATCCTGAAATAAAGAAAGAGAAAGAAATTGGAAAAATATAAAAATCCAATGGTTTTCAGTCTGCTAATTGCTATGAAAGTTTAATTCAAAAATCAAAAGTGTCTGCTAATTTATAGCAGAATGCTCTCTCTTAACATCCGAATTGTTGTGGAAACTTTTTTTTCTTTGTTTTATTTGGCTGACATGAAAAAAAAAAATAAAAAGTTTTAGATTTTCAGTATGGATTTTTCAGTGTGGAAGTCCTGGAAATGGAAGCCAAATGCTATATCAAAATTATGGTAAACAAAAGCAAATAAAAGGTGGATTTTTCTGAAACATACACATATATGGGGAGAAGAGGAGAGAATGCATATCGACATATGTACATATGCTGAGGGAGCGAGTAATCTGAGTAACTGGCTAATAACACTATCAAAGAAGTCTGCAGTGTGGCAGAATGGAAAAATAATGGAAAAATACAGCCTGAAAGAACCTAACTGAAGAAAACATTACTTTGCCCCATAAAATCTGTGTTTAAAATAAAAGTATAACTGCCTCTGCTTTAAGGAAAATTTTAAAAAGACATAAAATAAAAAGCAAAACAACTCTCAGAGACAGTAGATTAACTAGATGTTGTCAACCTTCACAGAAGATGGGAATACAAAGGTATAAACACTGGTGCTCCTGTGATGTATGCCATAGTCCTGGGATTATTGCTGAGGATTGAACTTGCCTTCTTTATCTAGTCAAGTACTCTGTGTTTATATGTCAGGTACCTAAAATTCACTACATTATGAACAGTGCTTCTGAAGACCACGAGGGAAAGATTGCATTCACCACCTAGTTTTAAATGCTCAAGCCTCATGTGACAAACTCTTCAACCTCACCTCTGCTGAGAAGAGCTCTTGGCTTAGTTCTTACCCACACTGTTTGGACAAAGTAGGGTACGTAGGGCAGAACTGCAACCCAGGTGTTCAAGGTGCTGCTATCCAGGCATACTATCACTCTGACTCCGAGCTCTAGATGAGTTAACAGACAATTATATAGCCAGAAGACTGGCAGATCATAGGATTATCTTAATCAAGTCAGTTCTTGAACTCTGTACTTTGAACAATATATGTAAATACAGACATATTAAGACATACATCAGCCAAATGTCTATCGAGAGGCTGGGCTGACTAACCCACGCTCTATCACCATTACACAGTCATGCAGAGTTTTGGTCAAGACATTCCTGTATTTTGCCTCAGCCAGGCTGCATAATTACTGAAGTAATTATGAAGTTACTGAAGTCTCTTGTTCATCCCAATCATGTGCAGGAATACATTTGAGAACATGAACTTCTTAGATAACACATTATGGAAAACATAGAAATATTATTTAATTGAAAAATCTAGAGACACAATATCTCTTAGAAGTAGTTGGTACTTATCTCTGGTTCTTCTTAGCTCTAGTAGCTGGAAATACCTGGAACAAACATTTCTGTCAGACAAAAATTCTGCATTAGTTGTACATAAATTCTTACATTCTATAAACTCCCTCCTCAGAGACATGTTGTATTTAAGATTCAAACCAGAATTTTTAACACTTACATAGTATGACGAAGGGGATTTCAAGCATCTTATCAGATGTTTGTCAGAGTATGACTATACTAGAGCTGTTTACAACTTGCATAAACTTCCCGTACCCCATAAGGTCCATATCTGGAAAATATAGATCTTCTCTCTGTAGACTATAACAGTCTTCATCAACATGTTTTCAGACATAACTTTCAAATATACAGTATTGCAAAATGTTAATGCTTGACATGAGGATCCTATGAACTAAAAAATTGTCCCTTCCAGGTCTGTTTTAACAACATGTTGATAGACTATACACTCCAGTCTGGATTGACAAGTTTTGCTCTATTGTGAGTAGTGAAAAAGTATAAGGTACTCAACCTGGCAACAAATTAGCTGAATGTAATGTAGTTTGGCATTAACCTAACATAAAAATGATTTCATAAATTAAACAACTTCAGTTTTGCTCCCTCTAGGACAGGAAAAAAAAATAATTAGGGAGCACTTTCACTTGTAAGAACATCAATTACCATACATGTGAAATGTTGTTGTCTTCAGATAAGGAGTTAATCTACTTTATTAAATAAAATGTGTCACCTTCACATAGGTGAATTATACAATTACACACTTAAATTATATGCAACCAGTGTATGTTGTAAGATATACCTTCATAAAAGCTTTGCAGATTCTGTGAAATGCGTGAAGGTATATGTCTTACTTTTATAATGTATTGTTCAAGCAATTTAAAATTCAGTAAGTAAATTTAAGACCAAACAAATCTCCTATATATTTAAAAAAAGGAGGTCAGTGCTTACAGCATGACCTTTGTGAATAAAGAAAAGATAATAGAAATTTTTGTGAACATATTCTCATTTTAAATGTAGACTTTAGTACAAACATAGAATGAATATAATGCATTGAATTCTAGGAAAGGGTAGAGGTAGAGGTAGAGGTAGAGGTAGAGGTAGAGGTAGAGGTAGAGGTAGAGGTAGAGGTAGTAAATAAAGAATTTTATTTTTAGTTACAAAGCTGATGAGGAGAGGGCATCCAGTTATGAAATTCCTCATGTTTAAACATATATGGAACAAACTGAGGAGGAAGCAGGAAAGGGTTACCCAAAAAGCACCCTTGGAAGTTTAATCTATAGGAAATTTGAGGAGATTACCTATCTGTTCAGGCTTTCCCAACATTATGAACCTGATTCCAGCATGATCCATAATTCCATATCTGACCAGGTTCACAGATATTAGATATTCCCAGACAGGAGGTTTAGGATACTTCAGATTTTTTCTGCAGGGGCAGAGTAGCTCTGTAGTGCACTTCTAGTGCATAGTGTAACATTCGAAAGCATCAGAATAATTGCAAATATTTTAATAGTTTATACATCATTCTACTTACAGCACAACTAATTTCAATGGTGAAGACTCCAAATTATACCATTGATTCAATGTGTGCATGTATACCATCAATTTAACATAAATGTTTCAAATTTGAGTTTAGATTGCATTTAAAATCAGTATTTCTGTTTCTATGCTGGTGGTTGGATCAATAGCAAGGCTGAAATTCTCTTTTTCCTTCAGATATCAAAGTATACTATCTGACTTTTAGCACACACACTTGGAAAAATTCTTACTCTGTGCTTGTTCCCCTATTCATCTGCAAGGGAGAAATAATATCTACTTCAGAAGGATGATGTAATTATCAATATTTGAACAGGACTTTGGAGACTAGTGAACTTAAAGATCTTAAAGGAAGAGAAACCATGAGATCATGTAGTGGGACTTCCAATATATCTTATAACATCAATGTCCTCTCAGTTTCTTGGAGCCTAACACCTAGTCCTCACCGGAAGCATTATTTATGTCCATTGAAAGTATTCCTTTTAAAAAGGCAGCCGTCAGTCTTGATAGGAGGACACTGGGAAATGGACAGTCCATCACTATCCTCAGGAACTTATTCCCAAAGTTAATTATTTCCATTGATAAAAATGCAAGCTTAATTTTAATGTAAATTGACCTGAAATTCAGAAAAATATTGTTTTCCTGTTATGCCTTCTTATCCCTCTAGTACTCAGCATTTATCCTGATTCCCATTTTATTGTATGTAAAAATAATGGTTGGTTCAGTATGTTCTGTTTTTACAGGCATGATTTTCAAGGAGAGAGGTTGGATTTATGTAAAAGTATAGATTTTTATTTTATTTTATTTTATTTTATTTTATTTTATTTTATTTTATTTTATTTTTTGCAGTGAAGAATATAGTAATGTGGGTTTTCTGTATTGTCATTGTATACTCTGGTCCCCCTGGACACAGATCACAGATACCTAGCTCTCACCACTATTGAAAGAGAGAGATAACTTTATAGTGGGTGCCTAATTCAAATGCTGAGAGCTATGTAGGATGAACATAGCCAAGGATTGACATTGAAGGATTTACTCTTGTTCCTGACTCTGAGACATTTCACTTTACACATTTCTACATAGAACAAGTGTTTGAACAGGCCCACATGGTAAGGGAGAATACAAGGATACACTGCATTTCTACCTTGCCACCATATTCCTCTGCGAAATTTTCTACTATGGGAAAATTTTTATCGAATTATTTTTGCATTTGCTTCCAGATTGCTGATGAAACTGTTGAATGGTAGCAGACACACTGCAGAGCCTTGTGGATGCCCACCAGAACATTTCAGATACATTGAAGCTTCTACAGACAGAATCTTCTTGGACTTACTAAGAAAGTGTTAAATATTTTCTTTTAAAGGAAAAGAAAAACTATACAAAGATTAGTCTTCTTTTAATTTAAGAATGCAATGTACAAGCTTCAAAAATTCTTCAAATTTGTTTTTGGAAATCATTGCTTCTGTAACCAGAATGAGTTATTATTATAAATTCTACAGAATGCATTTAATGTGTGGGTGTTCAGCAAACCACACTGAAAGTGTGGTGTGGTGTTCTGTTTTTTGGTTTTTTTTTCTTCTATAGTTAGGTCACACTAAATACTACATGCCAAGTATCTTCAGAAATAAAAAGAGAAAAAAAAAAGAAAACAACTCTCTCCCTCCTTCCCTCAAATAAGTGATTAAACTTCTAGCATTTACTACATTCTCAAAGGCAATCAACTGCCACAAAATAATCAAACATCACAACCAAAAAGTCACAGCTGTCCACTTTCATGTCAGATATTTGAGAGACAAAGGGCTAAATGCTGCCCATTTTACTACCTGCAGCAGGGTTTCCTATGATGAAATATCCATTGATCCATTCCATTTTATTGCCTTTAGATGAGTTTTTCCTGATATACCAGTAGGAAGTCTCGTGTGGTATACAATTCATTGTATCGGTAAAAAAAATTTCACATACTTTGTATTTTTTGTCCTGATATTCTCCACATGTTTTGAGCATTGAACAGCTGGGGCCATAGAAAACATTTAGAAATCACATTCTTTTATGTAGATCAATCACTTTTGTATATATTGCACCAGGCAACAGAAAATTGTTCATTTACATGTCAGTGGGAGTTTGATGTCTTGAAACAATCTTCCAGACATTAGTGTGGGCCACAGTTTGTTTTCCTTTAGAAAAAAAGGGAACTAAATATTCAGGAATGAAACTATAAAATAATTTCAAGATTGAGAAATGAAATACATAAAACAATAATCTCTTCCCCCTATAATAGTACCTGTGATTTAGGCTTAGGAAACACAAATCTCTTCATGTAATGTTTTTTGGAGGGACTTAAACAAGGTCAGAGAGTATGATATAGAGTGTAGACTACGAATAAACAGATGTAGTTAGTTAATAAATAAACAGTAATTATAAGAAAGAGAGAGGTTTATGCAAGCTATGAAATGTCTACATCATTATTTTTTTCCTCATAATTATAAATTTGCCTCTCTCTCACCCTGCCAAACCCCCCCCCAACTCCTTTTTCTGGTAGAAGGACTGGTCATAAGTTGCTTTAAGAAGAGGAAAATCTTCTTTTAAGCTATTGTATATCGCAGCAATATGTGATAAAAAGTCACTTCAAGATGTTTTTGTTGTGCAGCTGCAGTTACATTCAAGATAACATTGTACAGGATATGCTCCTCAAATGTCTTACCAGGGCTGACATGCCAACATTTTTTAGAGGCCAGTTGGAGAGTTTAGTTACTCCTCAGATAAGTTGTGTCCCCAGAAGATCAGCACTGGCACCTCCCCTGATGGCTCAAAAACTTCTGAAACAGAACTTAATCTGAAGATTTGACCAGCCTGGAATCACTCCACGTAGGAGACTGATTTCCTTCAGTCCTCTGTTTTAAAACAGAAAAAGTATTTTGGCCAGGTGCACCCTATTAGAAACCCAGGGTGTTGAAATGCCCTACTTGTCCCAAACAGTTTGCATACACCAGCACGTTGGGGCCCTCTGCGTGTAACCTAAGGCCTGTGGCAAGAACCAGGTGAAACTGAAGCACTGCACAGGGTATCATTATGTTCATATCTACACGCAGAGCTGCATCTTGGTTGAAGAGAAGAGATGATTAGAATGTCTATTTGGCTTGTAATTGTAAAACTCTGGCAGAGACTTTAGCTCAAGTGTTCTTTTAAACCAAGAGAAAATAGATTCATTGTTATCACTTGTGTTGTTTTACCTGAAAATGTCAGTAGACAGTCTGTAAGTGTTCAAAGAGAAAAGCAATTTAAACACTGTCTCCTGAATGTTTTCTTTACTCCTAGCTGTCTCATGTGTCCAGTTGTTGGGCATATTATACTTTCACGGAGTAATCCTTATTGTAGCTGTTAGACATCAGTACTCATTCATGGAATCTGAGGATACCTGTGATGACTACAGGGAAGTGGACAATGGCGGTACAATGAGGAGAGGAGGACTTGACCAAAGATAAGCAATACAAACAAAGCAAAGGCTTTCCTACTTTAACAGGAATTTAGTGCCCGCTGCCTTCTTATTCATTAACACCCAGAAAACAACCTGTCTTAAAAGGGAGACCACTAAGCTCTTTAAATATTTGGCATCTCCTAGCAAGCAGAATATGAAAAGATATGAAAAGGAGGACGAAATTGTATGGTGAAAAAAACCAAATGGTAAATACAGTCAGGTTTAAGACCAGCTGTACTCAGAGCAATTGATAAGGTGGGTACATGCTGAGTTTGGGTCAGAAGTACATATGCTATATTTATAGATATTAGAGGCATAGGAAAAGGGTACTGATTTCAGAGTTGGTTTTATTGACAGCAAGGAAAGGCTGATGGAAACAGAAACACAGTGCAAATCCACAGTGAAAAATAGGTTCCAAAAATCCTCACCTAATAAGTGCTAGAATGCTGAGGTAATAAAGATTTCACAACTAAAAAAAGATCTGTATTCTTTGCTAACAGCAGTACTAAACACTGTACAGAGAACTGCCAGCAGTGGAAATGAATAGATATAGTTGTCAGAATAACAGATAGTGAAAGCTAGAAGTGCCAACAATCAGAGTTATTGAGTCTTAGGATAAATCTGTGAAAATCTTCTCTCTCTCTCTCAACATCATTATTTCCCCTGAGTTCACCCTGCTTTTCTTTGTGAAGTCAAAACAAATGAATTTTCCTGATTTCTAGACTAAACAATGTGACATAGGAATGGAGATTTCAATGCCTGCTCTCCTTTTGCTAAATAAATAAATAAATAGATAAATAAATAAATAAAATCCTTGGAGTTCTAGGTTTCAGATGAGAAGGAATTTTAACAACCTTTCTGTCCCTCTAACCTAACCTCCTGCAGAACTGCATCTTAATTGTTGAGTCATACCCACAGTTTCTGTGTAAAGTTTCTTAAAAAAAGCTGTCTAAAATTTGGGTGTTGCAATGTGTTTCAGTGATAAGTGAGCTTTTGGCATCGTGAAAAATCCCCAAGCTAGCAGCCAAAACCCTGTAGTCAGTTATCTATAAGAAGCCTGTTTCATTTTGAATGTTCTTCATGACACTTAAAAGGACTTTGAGAAGGCACATGGATTCTTTTGCATTGGCATGGATGAAAGATTCGAACTTACTCAAGTTTGAGAAAGATCTGAATGGCCTTCATTCAATCATTTCTAAACTCTCTTCCCAGCTGAATGCCCTCTGCACTTTCAGAATATAAATGTAGGTGCCTTCAGAGTGTGGTAGTCCTGGGAAGAATGTGGGTGGGTTTATCAAACACTTGGAAAGTGTTCAAGGAATCTAAGACCCAATTTAGGTGGAAGGGATTTAGGTAGAAGAAGTTCCTTCAGCATTTTTAACTGCTAGAGTCTATGTGCACAAGTACAGACAGGTCCACCCTACACTGCTTGTGTTCCACATGGGCCAGGCAAGAGACAGCTCCAGTCCTGAAGACATTTACCAGTGTTAAAATAGTATTATGTATGTCCTGCTATGTGACTTAAAGAGCTAGAAAACCATGAGAAATTATTCAGCAGGGTAGTGCAAGGCAAGGCACATTAGCCAGGTGGATATCATGGCTACATGGACACCAGACTGGAACTGTCATCTGTCCTTTGCTTTCAGCAAAGGAACTCAGGCTTGTCTGCACTGGTCTGGACAAACAGTCCCATAGTTGCATTCCTTTTGAGCGGCAGTTGGTGGTCTGAAGACCATGGAAGGTTTGTATTCCATGCTGTACTCTGTTATCAAACTGATACTGAACCTTGAGCAGAATACCATAATCCTCTGACTCCCATATTTTAGGCACTCCTGGTTTCCTCTGTCGTTTACGTTTAAATCATGTGAGTTGGAGCCATCTCAAACCACATGTATCTATAATCCCAAGAGAAGAGGGAAAAAAGGGAATATGGGTAGGGGTTTGCAGAGTATGCCTGATGAGCAATGATTTCTAATAATGCGATACTACTTCTTGAACTGATTGAAAGCAGAGTTTGTGGTAGAAATGTTTGTGTTTTCAAGAAGTAAAAAGATGTTAATTGACATCGAGTCTAAATCTGAAAACATGTCTTGCCTGACTCCAAATCAGAGAGCACTAGCTGATCCCAGACTATTGATGAGAATATTTATTTTCCTCAGCCCGTAAAAGCTAGAAAAATGCTCCAAGGAACACTTCTGAGCTGGTATAAAAGAAGACTGAACGACGTCAAGGTCTTTGCAATCCCTAATCACTATAATTCTATGATTTGATTTAAGACCAGTTGCCACATGAATAGCAACCAGCTGAGTATTTTTTCCATTTCAGGACATCATGAAAAGCATTCTTATTTTAATACCTATGTAAGCACTAATTTTATAGATGTCTTAAGATGTGTATAGTACATACAGTAGCTACAAATTAGCATATTGTGCATACGTTGCTTTGTGTGCTTTCTGGAAGGTGTCCAAGGATGACTGACTAACACATGGGATGTTTCCTCTTCACAACATTAACGTGAAGTCAACACCTGCAGTGATGTAAGCCCATGACTCACCTGCATGAATGGAGGTCTCTTTAGGATCAACTCTTGTGTGTAGAATACATCTGCAACATCCACATAATGAGCCCTTCTAAAGTAAGTCAGCACTACCCCTGTTTAGACTGCAGGGCCCTTGTGAAGGCTGAGGTGAAGCAGCTGGTTAGCAGCTTTTGTGAGTCGTTTTAAGAAACCACTCTCACAGCTGGAGAGAAAATAACCCAGGCAGCACTGACAATCCATTATGAAATCTAAAAAGTCCTTCTCTGGGCGGAAGGGAAACTTCACCCAGCTGTCAAGTGTTTGAAATGTTGGGGGGAAAGTGTGTGCACGCACATGGTCCTGGCTTACAATGCAAGGAATACAGAGGCCACATTAGACAAAATTAAATCTCCAAGATTGAAAAAACTGTGGGCTGATGAGTTCATTTTTTAGAAATCAATAAGGGTTTTGGTGAATGGAGATATCAAGCCCTTTTATCATCCAAGAAAGACTGTCTTGCAAGTCTCTTTTCTGATTTGAATTCTCTTCAACATACCTGTATCACAAAGACACTTGACCTCTGCCTACATTATTGTCCAGCTCTATCGATCTGAAGGGTTCATATTGCAGAGAAAGGAAAATCTAAGTGGCAGAACAATCAATTCCTAATCTTATCTTTTTCCATTTGGCAAATGTAAAATGTAGTTAGTGAATGGCTTCTAAATGTAAATCCATTTAAGCCAAGAGATGCTGATGCTGCATATTTGCGGCATAATAAAAGATGACTAATTTAGAAGACTCCATAGAATAAAGCAATGATGAATTCAAGCAAAAAGATGTGGAGAAAGATGACTTGCATAACTGTGAAGCCTGAAGGGATTCCATCTAAATGCAATTTACAGGCCAATAAGAAAGGGGATCTTTAGAGGTGAAGCTCAAATATAGATTTTCAGAACTTCTTTCTGCAGTTTGCCTTTTTTACAGCCCCACAAAATGCAGTCTGGATTGCATTTTCATGGAACAATGCTGACATCTAGTGGCAATTTTCACTGATCCTGCCCAACTGTCCCACTGGGAAAATGAAATAACCTACCTCTTGCAGAGGTCCTATGACCCCATCCAATGGTTAGATGACAGCCCCACATTGCTTCCTTCATCCACTGCAGTGATGCAAAATGTAGGCCCAGCTGAAGCCTCAGAACTCGGAAAACTATTTAGAATTTTAGGAAAACAATTTTTAAGGTTCTTTTGTCTTTCTTTTTGAGAAGAATTAATTGACAGAGCCAGCCAAGGACTCTCCATTTTAACTAAATGTGAAAGTTATCTGTCACTGAATGTTAGCTCTCAGATAACATGTGACCAGGGATGTTTGTTGAGTTACTGTGTTTAAATGGGAACTATTAAGTAGAACAGTAGCTCTATTATCTGTGTAACTGGAAGTGGTATATGATTGTTTCTGAAAAATTCTATTAATTTCAAGTGTTCACAGTTCAAGAAAGGTAGTAAGTGGGAGGAGATATAGACAATAATTGCTGTAAAGATAAAAGACTGAAAACAGGTCTTACAGTGACAGACCTAAAGAGATACATCTGCTTTAACAAAGGTAGAGAAGTGGTCACAGTTTATGAATACATATATATGAAGAAAAAGAATATGATAGCAAAGAGCTTTTTAAATTAGTAGGTAGAAATATAAAAAAAAATATAATGACTGGCAATTAAAAGGAGGCAAGTTCAAAGTTGATATGAAGACTTTTTTATTAATAAAGTAATTAACCCTTGAAACAACCTGTGAAGGCCTGTGGTAGAGTTTCAGTTTCTGAAGCACTTTAAATTAAAACAGGAGGTTTTCTTGGAGATGTGCTTCCTTCAAATGGAAAAGAAACCATGAAGACAGCCAACAATCAGGGCAGATTGCCCAGAGTTTGTGCAATCTCCATTCCTGGAGGTTTTCAAGTCCTGCAGAACATGGTTTGATCTCATAGCTGACCTTGCTTTAAGCAAGTGTAAGACTAGAAATCTTAGGGCCCTTCCAATCTGATTTATTCTTTGATTTTATGATGTTATGATATAATTCAAGGAAGTCTGGGATCCTATGGCAGGTCAGTCTGGATTATTTCAAGGTTCTAACCTCTAATCTATAAAATGATCCAAGAATGAAATACTGCTTCACACAAATTGCTCTTGATCATTTTCCAAATGCAATTTTTTTAATATTTTTTTTAAATATAAATAGAGTTAGGCATAAGGAGTAAACTGTAATTTCCTAATGCATATTCAACATTAATAAGAAATCACCAAGATCAAGATTACCAATTCTCTGAATTTCTGTTTCATAGCATCACAGAATCACAGAATGGTTCAGGTTGAAAAGGACCAGAAGTCACTTGATTCAACCCTTCTGCTGAAGCAGGGCCACCTAGAGGCTGTTGTTCAGTTTTGTACCCAGATGGCTTTGACTGTGTTCAAGGATGGAACCTTCACAACCTCTCTAGACAGTCTGGACTGGGGTTCTAGATGATCTTTAAGGTCCCTTCCAACCCTAACCATTCTATGATTAATCTATATTCAGTCACTCTCACAGTAAAAAACTGTTTTCTGAGGTTCAGATAGCACCTCCTGTGTTTCAATTTTTGCCCATTGCCTCTTCTTCTGTCACTGGGCAGTACTGAAAAGAGCCTGGCTCCATCCTCTTTGCACCCCACTTTCATATACCACCCCCAAGCCATCTCTTCTCTAGGCTAAACATTTCCAGCTCTCAGGCTTTCTTTACAGGAGAGATGCTTCTTAATCATCTTTGTGGCCTTTTGTTGAACTCTATCTGATGTATCCATGTCTTCCTTGTACTGAGGAGCCCAGAACTGGACACAGTACTCCAGATGTGGCCTCATCAGTACTGAATAAAGTGGAAGGATCACTCACCTCCCTCAACCTGCTGGCATTAGCCAGATAACATTAGCCTTCTTTGCAGCAAGGGAACATTGCTGGCCTGTGTTCAACTTGGTGTCCACCAGGACCCCACAGTCCTTCTCTGCCAAATTGCTTTTCAGGTGGGTGGCCACAAGCACATACTGGTGCATGGATTCTTCCTCCTCAGATGGAAGACTTTGCACTTGCCCTTGTTGACCTTAATGAGGTTCCCTGTCAACCCATTTCTCCAGCCTATTGAGGTCCCTTTGGGGGGCCGCATGACTCTCTGGTGTATTAGCCACTCCTCCAGTTTTCTGTCATCAGAAAACTTGCTGAGGGTGCACTCTGTCCCATAATCCAGATTGTTAATGAAAATGTTAAACAGGACTGGACTCTGGGGTACTCCACTAGTTACTGGCCTGTGACAAGACTTCGTGCTACTGAACGTCACCCTCTGGGCACAGTCATTCATCCAGCTTTCAATCCATCTCACTGTCTACTCATCCAACCCATATATCAACAGCTTTTTTATGATGATCTTATGGGAGACAATGTCAAAAGCTTTTCTGAAGTCCAGGAGCACAATGTCCACTGCTCTCCCCTCATCTACCGTGCCAGTCATTTCATTGTAGAAGTTTATCAGGTTGGTCAAGCATGACTTCCTCTTGATGAAGCCATGCTGACTACTCCTGATGATTTTCTTTTAAGATGACAGAAAATACTTTCCAGGATTAGCTACTCAATCATTTTCCCAGAGATCAAGGGGAGGTAGACTGGTCTCTAGTTCCCTAGGTCTTCTTTCTTGCCCTTCTTGAAGACAGGAGTGACATTTGCTTTCCTCCAGTATTCAGGCTCAGGGGAAGAAGACATTTCCATAGGGATTACAGCAGGAGGGCTAAAATACCATTAAAATGGCAGTAAAAATACAGCAGAAAAAGAGTCATCAGAGGCAAGAAAAAAAGAATGAGTGAAAGGCTAAATTTAAAAATTAGTAGAAAGAAAGGAATAAAGTTATAGG
>NW_010306039.1:31497-45784 GCF_000700745.2 Antrostomus carolinensis
GAAAGAAATCTAATATCTCTTTAAGAGAGCACTGGCAGATTCAGACCACTCAAATACCTTCTCCTCTGCATTACCAGAACTCAAGACAGAAAAGACTATGCAGGGGGTTACAGCTGCAGAAAAGGCCTTCTAAATGGACATTTTGTGTGGGGTTTTGGTGTGTGGGATACACAAAAATTGCCACGCAGAGGATTAATCTCCATCACACTCAAAATTCCTGTTCCCCAGATGCAAGAAGGACTAATTAAAATGAGATGCACCGGCTTTTTTAGGATACTGGGCTGCAGAAAAGCTATGATATAAAGCTACATTAATGTCTAAAGCGTAGCCTTAGCATCAGAGAACAAGTTATCTGAGTTGTGTTCAGTGCATTAAATATGACAGAACTGTAGGCTGAAGTAGAGGGAAGAAGAGGAAATAACAAAAGAGCAAGATGAGAGGAGAGAAAAGATGGCATTATTTTTCTGTTTTCTTCACTCTCCACACAGTTCTGTTGCCCAAAATAAGTGTATTTTTCAGTATCAGTGAATACATTTATATACAGATAAAAACAAAAATAGGACAATTAGAATACTAAAATTTTAGCTATTTGGGGCATAAGTATGTATGTACATACACATTTCTACAGTTTATTACAGGCTACCACTTCAAAGACTTTTACGTACTAACAGTGTTTATATTTTTTTCTAATAAAGAGTCAATAGCAGAACAGGACATCCCAAACTACAAGGAAGAGATTTGTTATTTCAGGCTGGAAGAAGCTGTATGGAGCTATACCACATCTGTTCATACCTCTTAAACAGTTAAGGAAAATAATACTCTGCCAACCTTGACCATCAGTGGATAATGTAATTGCTTATGGCAAAGGAGTTCCAGTGTGTGTTCATGTTCATCCTTGTCCATGCATCTGTCAAGCACCTGTTTTAAGGCCTCTCAGACTTTTTCCATGTAATATACAGACCACACAAGACTGATTTTTCATCTATGCCTGGTCCTAGCAAAACATATCACATTGAAGTTAATCCTTCTCAGCCTTCATAATGTCCCAGACCAGCAGAAACACTGCTTTGCAGCACGTTGTCCATACAAGCAAGCTAGCCAGCTTACAGCACATGATCAAAGAGAACAAAGCAGTTTGGAAGTAAGATTTAAGAGTAGCTCTCCTATTTTGTGATAGCAGATGTGTTAAAAAAAAATAATTAACAGAATAATTGCTCTCCCTTTTTTCATAATGAAATACAGATCTCTCAAAAAGAAGTTTGGAGTAAATATCAAGCAGTACCTTCAGCCATGTCTGACTCGCACCTCTACACAGGCTTCAGTGTTGGTATTAGAAGAGTGAAATACAAAAGAGCTCTCATACCTATGATTTCACTTCCACTTAAAGTTCTGTACAACTTGATAGTGTCCAAAAGCTGTGAGATCATCCTAGTAAGTTACTGCTTTTCTTTCCCTTCCTTCTATCCTTTGCCTTTTCATCCTATCACTCTATCACTTCATTCCATCACTGTTCCTTTCTACTTTGTTTTCTTCTTGATACATTTGATTCAATAGATTTTTACTATATATGATTTGCTGTCTTGCTTAGTTTGGTTAAGTAGTTAGCAGATGCCTCACAAGACAGGAAAACTAACAGTTCTAACAAATAATTCCTCTGGGTTCATTAGTTATGGGCTGGCCAATATCACTAAGCTAAAAGGAAGATATTTCCAAATTTCAAGTCTGGTAAATATATATGCTACTAAATGGTAGATGGTTTTTGTTACTGAACTTACTTCGTCCATTTCCAAATCCAGATAACCTCTGCAATACCATCTATCAGCAAGTTTCACAGGCATTATATATTCTATGAAAAAATACTATTTCTTACTACTTTTTTTTTTTTTTTGCTTTACAATGAGACCTGTTATTCCTCTTCTTAAAGATAGATACAGTCAATGCTATCATGCAAAAATTAATGTGGAATACTGTCTTTTCTCTTTTTTTTCTTTTTTTCTGTTGTCACTAAGCATGTTCAAATTAATTTCCTTTCTCCCCATTCCACCAGCACACTTCCAGTGACAGAAGATATACCCCAAAACAATAAAATATATTGTCAACACTATTCTATGGATAGAAGTGGCTTTGGTCCCTCTAAATGACATCATGAAACTGATGGACAAAATATTTTCCTTATCCAAGTACAGCTGAAGGCCCAAGGGAAACATAAACTCTCAATTTACAGGCTTGGTTGACTTCTGTAATTTAAAAAAAAAAAATAAAAAAAATAGTAATACCACTATACCCCCTAATGCAGAAACACTTATACTTTTAAAAAACTGGTTGCACAAGTATAATTTATTTCTTTGCTGCAGGGAATAATTTCATTATATGAAAGCTGCTAGACCAAAATATTTCCATCATCCTTGATGATAGCTGATGCCATACCATACAATAGCGAAGTGTTTCAGCTAAAGCTGTACAATCACTTTGTATAGAAAACTAACACTGAAGTAAAAACACCATAGGTAGGGCTACTCTGCTGGGAAAAAAAATAATAAAAAAAATAGGCCTAAAGTCTACACCAGCCAAAAGAATATGAAACCAGGATTGCCTGACTGCTAAGTTAGAATCAGCTGCTCCAAGGCAATGAGCATCATTTGAAATGTCAAGTCCAAGTAGTCGCTGGTTCCTGTCAGTTTGGGTCCAGATTATTGTCAGTTTATGTTCAAATGTGTCCTTACATGAACCAATCAGCAATACAAGACATGCTCCTGGACTTGCTGGGACTGAGAGTCCAACTGCAGCATGAGGGTGAGTGGGATCACCTGACCAGCACTGCCTTTTGTGAGAAATGGAGAAAGGAAAACTCAACTTGCCTTGCTTCCATTTCAGACAGCATTTGGATCCAGCTGGATGCCATGAAGGATGTCAGGGCATGGCATGGGCTGGTGGCTCCCCAGGAACTAGGGTGGTGGCAGGGCAGGGCAGCTGAGGGCACCAGGAACAGCCCCAGCCCTGGACACTGGGATGGGGACAGGCTGAGGCTTGGACGGGGCCATGGCCAGAATGGACCGGGCAGATGGAACAAGGCCTTGGGGCCCTGACAAAGGGGTTAATTGGTGGACCAAACACATTATCTTTTACCCTGAGACAGGTTCAGGGAGCAGGTCCAGTGGTGCTTGCATGGCTCTGCTGGCTTGTACAAGCAGCAAAGTTTCAGCAGGGCTTACAGAAGATATCCTATCTCTTTTTTGGTGTTTTATTTTTGTTTTGGTTTGTTTTTTAAAAAAAATTTTGAAAACGTTCCTCTTATTTCAGATGCAACAAGAACAAATACCAGTAACCTAATATGGATCCCCTCATTCCACTGAATATCCTTGGGGTCACTAGGAATGGTGGACTTGTCAGGGGACTGCAAGATTGAGCCTGGGGCAGAGAAAGGACACAGAGGAAATAGCAACACAGGACAAAAATATTACTGAGCTTCTTCTTCAAAGTTATAAGGCGCTGCTGCTTTTTTTGTTGTTTTGGTTTTTTGTTTTTTTTCCTGGCCTGTTTTCTCTGCCTTGAGGTCTGGAAGGGAAAACACAGAAGAAAAAGGAAAAGATGAAAAGAAAGTCCACTTCCAAGATGGGAAAAGAAAGATTGCAACAGGCATTTGGAAAGAGACTGGAAAAACTCAGATGTAAAACTCTCTTTGAAATATTAGAGCTGTTTTGTCTGAAAAGATTGGCATAGAGAATGGAAATAAAATCAAAATGAAAGCCTTTGTACATATCCTATTATTTCATATATTTAGCTGTAAGACTTTAGAAATGAAATAGCCCAAAGAAAATATGTTGGTAGAGTACTTCATATGGTTTAACAGCAACAGAAAGGATCTGAATGATTCAAAAAGCTTATATAACTGTTTTGTTTTATTCATTTACATAAATCACATTTACCGTAGGTGTTTTATTCAAAATAAGGTTTTGGGAAAATAAATTGAACAGATGAACCTAGGCAAACCTGGTCATTTTTTCATGAGTAGTGTTTGATGATAAAAGCATAAAAGCATAATGTGGTATCATTTCACCAAGGCACAATATGGATCATCCATATGGAGCAGAAGTTGATAATACTGCAAAGAAGCAAAAATAAACAGAACAGATGTACTTGTAAAATCAAGTCTGCACACACCCTGAGTACCTGTTTCTTTGTGTAGAAACTTCTACAAGTTTTGTTGGATGGCTCTGTTCTACAGTGTAGCTGGAACAGGAAATAGTTAATATCTACTTCTCTGAGCACTCAGCATCACCATCTGACCATTGTGGAGCACAGAGCTCTCACAACCCAGGTGTGGGTATCTGCTTGTTTCTTATGGTGCTGAGCAAGATGGCAAAGGAATTAATTTTATGTGCTATCATTCCTCTGCAGCCTTCCTGTAAAGAGACAACTTGTGTGAGATTCAGACTACCTTCAGTCTCAAATATTTCTTTCGTTGAGTAGAAAATACATCTTTCACAATGCACTTCACAGTATGGAGCCACATGGAACCTCCTGGGGAAAGAGAAGCTCTGCTGCTTAGACTCACTTGGTTTGACTCTTCGGAAAGACCATAAGTTTTCAAACCTTTGCATTTCCTATCCTGCAGAAGATGAAACAATTTTCCTTCACTTGTGAAATGTTCACCTGTTTTTCTTTCTCAGCAAAGAAAACAAGACATCAATTACTTGTACAACATACTCCAGCCCTCATGCCACAGTATGTGTCCCATGCAGATGGAGTAGTTCTGCTGGGATCATGGATAAGACTCAGTTTTGGCCTGGTTGGGACTTGTCATGACTCAGTATTGGCCTTGTGGTTATGGAGGCCCAATCAGTCATGCCTCCTAGCTGATGCTGAGGTTTATTCCTCCACTATTGATCAACTGCCCACCCAATGGCTGTTTACTCTTCTTCATCCTTTGCTTAATAAAGCCTTGAAAACATCTTTTCTCTCTCTCTTTCTTACAGGTACCATGTTGCTGCTCCTTTAAATGCTGAAGTATTCATAAGCTTGTTGTGCCATTAAAGCATACACCAGAGTGCTTGAAATGAAGTGACTGCAGGCTCTGTTGTATAAGTGCAACAGAAAGTACTTAAAATGATATGAAAAGCTCTCAGTTGTTTTGTTCTTTTTTAAAGCCCATCTCCCCTGTTCCATCAGTAAAATAGACAGATGTGAATCAGCAGCTCAGCAATTTTGTGGAATGAGCACTTATGAACCAGAATTTTAAAAAGTGGGCACACAGGAATAGGTTCTTCATGCCATAGCAGGACAGATCATGTGGTCAACATCTGGAAGATACCATAGATGGACTCTGATTTAATAAAGTAGTCACCCATCTGCTGCTTTCTCAGAGTGAGGAGAATAAATAGCATGCCACATCCCACACACTCCAGCTGTCCTCAGCATCCAGTGCTGTGCAGTTCTGCTAAAAATAAAAAAGAAACTTTACTGTATTTCAACAAAGATCGTTATTTTAAAGGAGAGGCAGTGTGCAGTAGAGAGCTGTTTAAGAGTACCTGAAAGCATTTCAAAGTGAAGAAGAAAGTTGCCTTCTGTTTGAAGATTGTCTTCTTTTCAAGCACTGTCATATAGCTTGCCAACATTTACATCATGTGCCAGTAAGCCTGCCTTTTTCAGAAGGTATTCTAATTATTTCTCCTATATTCTGGTGCTGGTGTGTTGATATGCAGTGATATCACTATAAACGGATCACTGATTCCACAATTAATTTGTTGCAGCTCAGTAATGAAGACTTGCAGCTTTACTTACTTCAAGTCTCCTAGCATGAGTGAGCTAAACAGTATCTCTAACTCTGCTGTGGCAGTGTAAGCAGAACCTTAGGGACTGATTCTTCATTCACCTGGACAGAAGAAAGATCTAAGGTAGTAGGTCTTTCTACGTTTCCATGGGGGAAAATTAAAGGCAGACCACTAGTAAGAATACAGCCTGGGCAGGTTAATAAAAAAATTAGACATGGTAGACAAATAAGAATTCTCCGTTCTATCTCAGGTGGGTGGAGACCTAATTTATTTCTTTTCGCTCAGCCTTAAGATCCTTGGAAAGAGGAGTCTGGAGTACAGCAGAAAGTACTTTGTCTGGAGCAAGCCAGAAGATTAACCAAGGGATATATATTTTATGAGCTCTAGTTCTAAATTGTTTACTGATTTAACTAATTCATTGCAGACAACCAGCAAAATGGTAACAAACATATTTTTAAAATACACTTTGGATTTGCGTTGCTTTCAGAGCAAATACCATAAAGTTGACATTACTGTCTTCCTTATACTATGGGTTAGTAAGTGCAGCAGGACCTCCTACTTTTTAAGATATATCTACTCTGCAGTCAGGCATGTGACTGCAGCCCACAGAAATATGTTTGTACTTACTTCCATTTACTTAGCTCAGAGACTAAAAACCTAAAAAACTAGCACAGGTTCAGCATCTGAGACCAAATCCCTGGCTCCAGATAACCTTGAGCTGCCAGGGTTGAAGATCATTCTGTCATTCTTTCAGTGTTACTGGTGTCAGGGCCAGTTCAAATGAACTACACATTATTTCTATGTTGTAATTATAGTGTAGATATAGCCAGAATAATTTCATTATTTTCTCCTATATTGAAATATGATCATATGAATATGAATGATACTACATGAATATGAAACCATGTTTCTATATGTTTTCTGGCTTTTTCAGTGTGATTTTTTTCAGTGTGAACTAGTGCCAGCCTACAATAACATGCTACTGTACCAGTTTAGGCCTGTCAACAACCCAATAAGGTCCACTGATACCCCACTAAATACATCTTTACTGCCTCTGTACCCAGACTCAAATGAGTAGACACAATGTGGGAATTTCAGAACTGCAGTATCCAGCAATGCAAGGGTCCCTTGAGTTCATGCCCAGAGAGTTGTCATGCCTCTCTACACAGCTTCATCTAGGACTGAACCTGGATAAAAATAGAGACAATTCACTAGTGGTTGGATCTGGATAAAAACAAATTTAGAACGTAAGATACAGTAAAAGTTACTGTCTGAATCAAGATTCTAGAAATTCAATAAGAACAGCTCTGCTCATGTACTATTGGCTAGTCCTGCCTACACTTCATGCATTTGTTTATTTGCTTGCTTGCCTCCCTTATAACTGCAAAAATTTTGGGGCTACATGAAGAGGTAAGATTAAGAATGTCACAGGATGCAGGAGGGGGAAGGTACACAACACCGCTATTTAATGATCATGGGGATGCCTATACTATATCACTCCTCCAGGGGCCTGGTACTCAAATTTCTTCGGCAAGTTCTCCTATAACTTTCCACCTGTATATTTTTCTGTTTTATACAGCATCATGTGTATTTTACATTACATCATCACTAGGTCAGAATAAATTTTCCAGGGATTAAACTGTGTAACACAGTTTTGCCATCTTCTAACTGCATACCTCATTTCCTCAGCTGCTGTGAAGAACCTTCTGAGGGATGGCAAGGGCTGTCACTAGGAAGCCCCACTGCATAACTGCATTGCAGTCTCCATCACATTCAGAATGAGAAGAATATAGACATGGTGGCCTTTTGTTTCCTAAATAAATACTTTAGCTATTAGCCTATTGAACAAAAATAAGTAGTGCCTCCAACAACCAATATTACATTAAACTAATCACAGTCCTGTACACCTTTTCCCTTTGCAGCTAAATGAGGGACGGAGTTCAGATTCCTAACTATCTACATCCCCATGAGGCACTGCTGTGATATTAATGCTTTATTTCCTAGAAGAAATGCTTTGGACAAGTGTAAGCAATTAAACTGAAATGCACCAGGAACACTCAAGCTAAAGATAAGGCTACCCAATAAGTTCAGCATAAAGCCAAGAAGTAGTTGTCCTAGAGTGCTACATGGAACTTAAATGAGAACTTAAATTTAACACAGGTGGGATTCTAACAATCTGTATCCTGACTCACACTCTAGAATTATTAGGATGATGTAAGAGAAAAAAGGATGGCATTATCCAAGACAACATGTAATTCCAGGAAAGTATTTTTCTGTAGTGGAAAAAAAAAACAACTAAACTTCTGGCAGATGTTTAGAGGTTTCTCAGCCTTGTACAAACAAGTTATTATTGGTATTATCTAAATGTACTGATATGCCACCCTTGAAGTGTGAACATCCTTGCTAGAATTAACAATGCATTACTCAGAAACAGAAACATCAGGGTAATTAAGAAGCCCAATCTATGACTAAGTCTTATCACCTGTGAGTCTTTCTTACCAGGTCATTTATCATTAGCTCCAGTTTTACTTAACATCAGACCTATAAAAAGTACCATCTGAACTTTGTACATTCCCTGTCTTCAAAGATTTCTTCTTGCAGCAAAGATATTTGCCATCTGGTGAACTTCCATACACACAAAATTATAATTAAATTGCCCCTGGTCCCTTGCATTCTGTTTGTCAGAATGTTCTCTGAAACTTTCATGGAGTGTGTTATGAAGTTGGATTTTATAAAAACAATTGGCTTGGTTTTTTTCTAGAATTTTGCTAAAGAAGTAGCACAATAAACGTAATTCTAGCCTGGTTTAAAGTTCACAAGAAGTAAATGTTACACTAGTATAAAATTAATTTGCAGTTATTCTATTAATTCAGATTACCAAAGTCTTACTGCCAATTCTCCCTTTTGAGCCTTAGACCTGTACAAACTCCTTGCAGAGATCTCTAGAAGTGCATTGCACCTCTGAAGGCAGGAAATAGTTGGGAGTAAGTTTCTGCCTTGAGGGAAATCTGAAACTTTGCCATGAATTATCAGTACATAATTTTTTGTAGCCCTGAAATTTAAAGTAGATTATATAATGATAATTGATGGAGAGACTTCAGTGCTGGCTATGAAAGCTGAATGAAGAATTCATAGTAAGTGTTTTATTCAATTACATTACCATCTTTCTCTGCTCAGAGAATACAAATAAGTAGAGATTTATATTGATTTCCCATTGTCTTTTTTACTTTGCAGACTGATTGTGATCAGCATGAGATAAGTATTTTTTACTTAATGTTTGAAATCTGACTCATGCTGGCTTTATCAGAAAAATCATAAAGCATTGTTTCTCTCCTTCTCCCTGAATGAATGCTGCTCTTGTAACCTAGAGGGTAGTATAATGAAGCCATTTTTCTCTCTTTCAGGCAAATAAATGTATCAGCTAAGATATTTTAGATTATTTCTATGCCTTTTCCTTTTTGCATCACAGACATTTTTATGAGTATGAGATGCTTATTGTTCTGAGTCACACTGGGCTCCTGCTTCATTAGGTAGGTCTGGAGAGAGGATAAAGGGAAAGACCTTTCATCCCCATCACTACTCTCAAATTACCTCAGAGTAGTTGTATGTGTCTGTGTAGTCTTTGCTGTAACAATGTGATCAGACCTTGCTTAATTGCTTCTATGTCACAGCTTTGATAAGGAGGTTTGAGAATCACATTCCTTTGATTTGGTTATCACCTTCTATAAAATAGACTAACTGCCTTTATGGATCACTGTCACACACTGAAGAGAAGTAGTTTCAGTAGCAGCAGATGGAGACATTTTTCTGCCAAGCAGACTTCTGTGCCCCAGGTTATACAAGGGACTGGCCTTAACATCAACATCAGTATAGTTTCCTCATTACAACCCAGCAGATACTTTTAGATTAAAGCCACCCACACAAAAAAAAACTACTTCCACAAAAAAACCAAAAAAACCCCCCAAAAAACAACCAAACCAAAAACCAACCTGGCTGTGGTTGTGACAAGGCAGTGTCCGTAACACAAGAGGATGTGGTACATGTCACCTGTATGCCAGGATTGCCACTGAGTGCATGAACTGGCACAGTCCTTCCTTGCTGCACACACAATGTGACCTTTGCCAAGATCACATTCCTGATCCTGCACTAAGAAAATCTTTTTCTCCTAATTCCATTTTCAGACCCAGATCCCATCCCTGGGACCAACTTTGTCTTCATTGTTCGCTATCACAAGAACTTGTCACTTCTTTCCCATGGGGGTAGGTTCTGCTAAATGGAATCAGCAGTCATCCTGGGCCTCATGTTCCCCATCCTGCACTGAGTAGACCCTCAGTTTGACCATCTCACTCTGCTTTGTCCAAATAACATCCCTCAGTGTCTATATGAAAATACTTTAACCTACCCATGGTGACTTGGAAAGTTGTCAAGATGTATAGTTTATATTGCATAACAATTAACATTCATTAGTAAGTTCACAGGTTTTTCTAGGGACTCTGAAGCACAGACTTAGCTGCCCAAAGTCCCTCAGATTGTGTGAAGAACAGATTCTCGAACCCTTTCTCATTTTTCAGAACTGACAAGAGCACACAGAACTGCACACATATAGATGGAATAACTTCCCCTATTACAAGGCAGACTAAAGAAATGCAGAATTTTATACTCAGTACTTTGCCTACTTTCTAAGAAATACAAAACCAAAAGCTATCCATGCTCTATTTCTCTCACTACCATTAAAGCACGTACTGCCTTGTTACTGGTTTAGTTGCAAGGAATTAGCAGTACATTTCAGGCACATTTTGAAAACTAGGAGGAAAAAAAAAGGTCTTCACATACACCGAATAAACATCTTTTGCATGAATATCCTACACTTCGGTTGCCTCAGTACTGTAGAGGTTTATTGACTTACTGCAAGCTACATTTGAATGATTGCTTCATATATTATGATATGCAACATTACATCCTGTTTCTTTTCTATTTCTATAGCCCAAAGACTTATTGGAATCGGTGTGTCTCAGACTCATAAAAAATACATGACTTTAAAAAAAGATTATTACACAAAAATCCACCAACCCTGAGAAACTGCAGAGGTGGGGGATTTTTGTGCTGGAATTCATTTTAGTTTCCTAACATAATTCCTATGTATTTTCAGTTTGAAAGTACAATCTGGCAATTTATAATAAAGAGCCATGAAACAGCTTTCCAGCAAGGAATTAAAAAAAAAATTAAAAACTCCCAGAAATCTGGATGTCTGACTGCAAGTGAGAGTAATATACATCAGAGATAGTGGAGAAAGAATTCAAATAATAATCTCTAGTATATAAGGACTCTGATACTTAGTCAATAAAAGATGGGAAATCTTCTCCCCAGAGCTTTGCAATATGAACAGAAGATAACCAAAGTAAAATGTTTTACATGATGATGTTGTGTACGATTATTGAGTAAGCCAGAGAAGCAGATGAGAAACAGTACTCCAAAAGGGAAATATTGTCACTAGGAAAGAACTGTGAGACTATCGAGATGACTGTCTCTTCCCAGCAGCTGTGTGGTAGGGTACTGATGGATTGGAGGGCAGAGCTAAGGCTTAGATCAGAGCAGTAATCAGAAATAGTAATAAGGCAAAATACTACTGCATTGCAATCTAAGACCCTCTATCCTCAAGCACTCAAGTTTGATATTTTACTACTAAATTTTACAGCTAAGGAAAAAAAAGATATATTTCTTTTACAAATATATATAAATGCAGTGCTGGTGTTGGATTTATAAACTAATAACCATTTGAACCAGCACTTGAGACTCAGCATTCTAAAATACAACCTTTGCACGAAACCAAATTTTTTCTTTTTTTTTTTTTTCCTTATTTTTCTTTCTCCTCAGCACAGTGAAGCTCAGAAAAATACAAAGCTCTCATTTTGTGAGGGACTATACAGCTCTGGAATAAAGTAATCTCTAAGGCTCATGTTGTTTATTAAAGCCCTTATAATGTTTTGGACAAATTCTAGTGAAGTGTCAAAACTGAGGCCACACAATTACTTATTTGCAGAGGAGGATGAAGCCGTCAAACTCAGAAATGGATCATTGCCTGATTTCTTGCATTTAAGCTTTTTCGAGAGCTGCTATAAGGCTTTGAAGGAAGTATGGACTGTTTCTAATCTTGTATTACTCTTAACTGATAGTCACATCAAGGCAAAGCTGAGGTACAGCTACGGCTTACCATGCTTCTAATTCTGTTTGTGTCACTGATTCATTCTGTTGGGTCAGCATCATACAAAAATCACTCTCTAAACTCAGATTAGACCAAATAACACATCTGACTTCAACAGTGTGTAAAATAGGCCTTTCCTAAACCAGTGTGCTTGAATGGAAGAGGGTTCATGAGCACACACTGTAACCTCCAAGAGGACATTACAGGCCAACATAACTATGGCCAAAAGATGATGTGTGGCCATATATCATAACGACAGTCTTCTGGGGTAGACACACTTTTGAAGTGCATCTTGTCAAAGCTGGACTACTGTGCTGTAAAGTCACCTCAGAGAACAAACATGAAGAACCATAACTTTGGCTTGTGATACACATACTAAGAAGGGTCACAGGTGCCTTCCAGTCTTCTGTTATTAGGATTACCTCAAGTTGTAAGTTATCTGTTCCAAAGACAAGAGACCAGAATGCAGACTGCAGGTGTAGAAGGTGTTTCTGCTTAATTTTTTGTTGAAACAGTTTTTTTTTTTTTTTTCATATGTATCCAGGCACTTGTATAGATCAAGTAAAGTAGAAGAGTAAGCAAAATAATCAACTGGTATATCTGCACAAATTTGGTGTCTGTCAAGAAGACGTCATTTCCTTGCCAAATAAACTGAACTTGCAATCTGACTATTCCTCTCAGGGTTGGTATATAATGAAGTACAAACTCAACTGGGAATTGGTTTTTCTGCTGGAATTCAAACTAGAACAAGCAGACTCTATAGTGAGATAAGAAATACTCCTGCTATGCTCCACAGCTGCTTTGTATGTCTGCAGTGTGCAATGTGTGATAGTCTTTGGCCTTCCAAACATAGGCAATGTGCCAACAAAGCTTTTGCATGTATCTTTTTGTCTTCTCTGTCTAAAGACTCTGGGTATATGCTTCACTGAAGAAAAAGATCCATGAATGTATGGAACTGATTATGGGGAGGCTACAGGTAAGGAGCAGACGGGAAAGGGTGTCACAGCCATTCGATTTGCATATTCCTTAAAATGGAGTAGGCCCAGAAATGGAGTGGAAATCTCTGCATACAGTGTGTCTTAGCAAACTTCTGAACCTGGGATTTATTCTTTTCCATATTTAGCTATTTTACCGCAATGCATTGGGAAGCTCAACATTTATTTTTTGTTCATACAACACCAACAACTCTGAAGCAAGACAGGTCGCTTTTCCAGCTCAGTAAAGCAAAGGTTATAGAGCCTATAGCAGCAAACATAAGATCTAATGGCTGCTGCATTAAAAAATAAACTAAGTTTTTGTTTTTCTTTATGTTCCTTAATTTTACTAAAAATTTAAAACCTTTTATTTTTTATATGTATGTTACTTACATGATTTACATTACTCTAATATCCAGTCTTTTGCAATATTTTTAGGGCATACAGGAGCTTTACAGGCAGAGAACTCAACTGCATGTTGTTTCAGAGCTAGACCTAAGAGCAACTGACTTAGAGCAGACTTACCTGTAGAAATCAGACTAGTTTGTACTCAGCAGTGTCTGGGCTAACCACATGAATGTAGCTATGCTGTTTCTGTAACCAAATTTACTTTCTAAAAAACATATTGGGGTATCTTGGAACCAGTACCCCTGGAGGAGGACTGGGGGAGCCTATCTATACCAACAGTATAATTCACGTACTGAGTGCTAGCTCCCCAGTTATAAGCAAAAAACCTAATTTCTACCTACGCTGCAATTTGCATAATTTGAGTAGTCATTTATAAGTTGCTGACTATTACTCCTTGGCTTCTACTAAAAGAAAAAAAATAGAACAAAAAAACCCAACAACTTGACAAGAAGAGTTAAGTATATAAAGGAACGTGAGAACAAGAACATAACTGTATTAAACAGAACTATACTTGAAGCAGTACTTAACCAGTGAAACAGCAGCAATACACCTCAAACATTGACATGTTGGTATCAGAAGTCAAGGTCTTCAGAAAAGTGTTTTCTAAAATAACAAAATGTAGTAGGTAATATTCCAAGTATAAACAGCTGTATTTTTGTTCTTTTTATAATGTAACCTTACCACTCTGTAATTGTAATCTAATCATAGAAAATAATAGACTCTTAGAATGGTTAGGTTTGGAACGGACCTTAAAAATCATCTAGTTCCAGTCTCCCTGCCATCAGCAGGGACATCTTCCACGAGACCAGGTTGCTCAAAACCTCATCCAGCCTGGCCATAAACACTTCCAGGGAGGGGGCATCTACAACTTCCTTGGGCAACCTGTTCCAGTGTCTGACCACCCTCACAGTGAAGAATTTCTTCCTAATATC
>NW_010306039.1:46155-52808 GCF_000700745.2 Antrostomus carolinensis
ATACAGTTATTGGCCTTCTGGGCTGCAAGTGCACATTGCCGGCTCATGTTCAGCTTCTCATCCACCACCACCCCCAAGTCCTTCTCCTTGGAGTTGGTCTCATTCCACTCATCTCCCAGCCTGTATTTATGTTTGGGATTGTAAACATAAATCATGGATGTGCTAATGTTTACTCCTTTTTAAAAAACCTTATTATTTCTGAAATCTCTATGGAACAGATAATGCTTCAAGTTCTTACTAAGAGGCACAGAGGAGTTTAAGTAACTGAAGTATGGAATAAATTAAATGACAGAGAAAGTAAATAATAGACAATGGTTTAAAAGGGAAATCAGGCCAAGAGAAGTTTGAGAATCACAGAATTGTAGGGGCTGGAAGGGACCTCAGGAGATCATCTAGTCCAACCCCCCTGCCAAAGCAGGTTCCCTACAACAGGTTACACAGGAAAGCATCCAGGTATGTTTTGAACATCTCCAGAGGTGGAGACTCCACAACCTCTCTGGGCAGCCTATTCCAGTGCTCTGTCACCCTCACAGTAAAGAAGTTTTTCCTTAATTTTTTATGAAACTTTCAGTGTTCCAGTTTTTGCCCATTGCCCCTTGTTCTGTCACCAGCCACCACCAAAAAGAGCCCAACCCCATCCATTTGGACCCCACACTTCAGGTATTTATAGACATTGATGAGATACCCCCTCAGTCTTCTCTTCTCCAGGCTGAAGAGTCCCAGCTCTCTCATCCTCTCCTCATACAGGAAATGCTTCAGACCCTTAACCATCTTTGTGGCTTCCGCTGGACTCTCTCTAGAAGATCCCTGTCTTTCTTGAACTAAGGAGCACTGAACTGGACACAATATTTCAGATGTAGCCTCACCAGGGCAGAGTAGAGGGGGAGGAGAACCTCCCTTGATCTGCTGGCCACGCTCTTTTTAATGCACCCCAAGATACTGTTGGCCTTCTTGGACAACAAAGAAGAACAAAGAGATAGGGAAAATGGTAAATACAAAATAGAAGAAAAAATAATTGAGTGGGCAAGAAAGGAAATTATTAAGGAAATCTTTAAAAAAAAAAATAGTAGAAGTCATAACTTTAAGGTTTACAGAGAGGATTTAGGAGGCCTTTTTTGTGTTCAGTCTGAAGCAACTTAAAATTGTTACTCCTTTTAAGAAAAAGATCGGGGATCAATGTTAAAAATTGGATGTTTTCAGAACCACTCAGGAAGACTTCCCTATAAACCAAAAGAAACAAATTTGTTATGTAGTAGAGAATAACTTCAACTGAGAAGTGATCTAAAAGGAAAACTGGAAAAAAAAATCAAAAGAATCTCCTGACATACAGTAAATGCAAAACACTATTGAAATGTAAGGAGGGGAGAACATTAGAATACAATTTATATAGAAGATAGTAGAGAACATTGCTCCTAAAGTTCATCTTTGCTCTATATCTGAGAAGGTAGCATGGCAGAGTCATTGAAAACTGGGAAAAAGCAATTCCTTCAGTGAATCAAATTCATCCGATTAATGTGCCTGAATTGTGATTAAGCCTCTTGTGTCTTACACACTTTGTAAAGCACTTGTTTAATTTATATATTGAAAGAATTACTCAGTTTTATAGACCTTCAGTGATAGAACCTGAGTCACCAAGTTTAACCATCTAATTTAGACATTAAGTTTTCCTTCTTGAAGTTCTAGATATACCAACCTCTTTCTGTTGACTGGGTAAGAAACTTGGCCAAATATTTAAGAAAAAATGCTTTGTGAGGCATTTGAAACGTATGCACAAATTAGACAGAGTGGGATTTTACTTTAGATTGAGATTACTGTAAACAGTGTACAAAATTCTGATGTTATTAGGCTTCTTAAACCCACTTACATGCACAGCTGAGGCAGAATTACATCAAAGGCAAAATGTTTGACCATAAACAAGTGATGGAAATGCTCCAAAACAGGAGCGGTATTTAACAGAGAGGTAGAACAGACAGGTTCTTTCAGCACATATAGTTGTTATTTTTGTAGCAGATTTGTTTGCTAAGTAAATTTTGGGTTAAGGAGTCAATATGCAGCCTGGAAGCCTGCAAAGGAAGTAAACAGCAAATAAGATGGCTAGATAGTGTTACCCTGACCAAGAAGCTGGTAATAATTTTTTCCAAGATATACCAACATGGAGCATTTTGCAATGTGTATTAAAAGGTCTATGTACTCATGAAGGTGATTTTATCAAAGTTGAACTGTCAAAGTATGTTAGTTCCTTAGTGAGTTCACCTCACCGAGTTTCCAACAATGTAACAGGAGGAAGTGAGTTTCTTTTTGTCAATTCCTTCTTTTCCCTGTGATCTTAAAATTTCCCTAGTGGAAGTAGAACAACAAGAAAAAAAATTCATCATATTCCTTAAAATGCTTTAAGCTATCAATAAACCATCAGAACATGAGTAGGCTGCTGATTACATAATCAAACTTGCAATGTGCATATTAAATGTATATTAAAAAGATCTATTAACTGACAAATTATAACCAATTTTCTTAAAATAAGTAAAATAAACTGTTACATTAGGAACACAGTTAAGTTTCTACTTTGTAACATGTAGTAATACAATAGCTAGCTCTATAAACTAAATTAATGTAGTGTCTCAAAAATGTTAGTATTTGTAGTAGATATTACACCAAAAGTATAGCTGGAGAGTGGAAGTAATTTAGGATAAAATATATTCTGATAACTAGTGCATGGTGAAGTTAACAAACAATGTTAAGTCTTCCTTGTGATACATCACACAGTATCCATCTGGCGATGCATAAGTTATATTAGTGGTTTCAAATAAGATTAAACTGATTATTACAGACATGTTAGATTTCTGTCTCCGCATAATATCACAGCAATTGTTCTCATGTTCTAAGAATAAGATGGTAGCAACAGCTGGATTAGGAGTTCTTGGTCTGCTGTTCCCACAAGAATACACCTTATGTTTTTAATTAGACTATCTCAGGATCAGGATGCCCTAAAGCAATGAGATGGAGAATGAAGGGAAGAAAATAAAACAAAGGTAGAATTATAGACCATTAAAAATAGAGGGGGCAGGGGGAAAGACCATCTTCTGATATTTAAGTGGGGACTGGGGTAAGGTAGGTTAAGAGGACTAGACAAGGTAGCTACAAACTGGATCAGATTAGGAGATTTTGTTGAGCAAGGCTCTTAGAAGTCTGAGGGAGTTTTGAAAAATAGCAGAAGAGCTTTTTGGACTCTGCAGACTGCAGGTGATAGAATTGTTCAGAGTCTATTTTGGTACAGAATTCCCATTGCCTTAGGAGCTCCACAGAGAACAGAATGGCTCTCTGTGCTCAAAAGTAGGTTTGCTCAATTTATTGTGTATGAAAAAGCATTTGTGTGAGGACCCTCAAAGTCTGTAATCTAAGAAAAACCAAATACACTTTTACTGCAGCAGCTTAGAATTTTTTTAAACATACTTCGTGCAATCTAAGTTGAAAACTGTAGGATGAGGCAGATGCCATTTAGTTCATTTTCCTTAAAAAAAAAACCCTAAAAGTAAAATATATTGCTTAAGCAGCAGGCACCTTTTCCCTTTCAAGCTGCTGCTTATGCCTCAAGCAGGATGCTTATAGTCTGAACATTTTTATTATAGTAAAAAAAAATATTCCGGAACAATGCCAGATACTCCAGCAGCTGTGAGTCAAAACTAAATATCACATGGGTGGGATTACCATAGTAACTATCTCAAATGCATCAAATACATTAGAAAGGAGTCCATTCTTCAGTTTGCCTTTCACCTGAAGTATAAGCTGTGGTCACTTCCTCTGAAAAAAAACTTACTAAAGAGTATTAAGTCTATAATTTGTCTGTTCATAGGCATTTAGTATTGCCTTGTATTAATGACATTGTACCAAGAAAAAAAAGAGGAGTGGGTGTCTGAAAAGAAAGAGGCACAAAAAGTAGCATGAGGTCCCTACTTCACTCCACAACAGGGTTAAGTTCCTGTGTTGTTTGCAGAAGGAAATTGATCACTCATAAAATAATGGTTGCCAATAGTCATACTGAAAAAAAACAAAACAAACTACCTTCAATAACAGGTCCTGGGAAAGCAACAAAACCACAATAAATGTCAAACACCACAGCTCTGGTAAAACCTTTAACATTCTCATGGAACAGTCTCATATGCATGTTGGGCCTACTGGTACCAATAGGCCAAGATGTTCCCAGCCAACCTGGGAGCCCCCCACACTAGTCAGGACCCCATTTCAACTCTCTCCAGGGCCATCATTCCCTGCCCCAGGAATGCTGCAGCAGCACCAGCCTCCAGTCCCTTCTTTGCCCCTGTCACCTTTTGCTCCTATCTGGACACCCTGGCTGTGCCTTGGCCCTGGTTTATCACTTGCCATGTTGGGAGCTGTTGATAGACCGAACTGTTACCAGCCCAATGGGACTGTGCCCCATATGTGAGGGCACAGCCAGTGCTGAGTCACCCTTTGCTCTGGCTGCACAGCCCTGGGAAACTTTCTTTCCCCTTAGAAGACTTAGGGAGGGCATGATAAAAACCTTCAAGTATGAAGGGTTATTGTAAAAAGGTGAGAAGCTGTGTTCTACATCCATAGAACGACCAAAAAGAATGAAGCTGAAAATCTAAACCATGAAAAGTGAAGAAAAACAGTGTTGAATATTTTGTTTTGAGATTCTCCACTGCTGAGATGTTTAGGAATATGCTAGACATCCATCTGTCAGCAGTGATAACAAGTTAATCTTGTCTTGAGGGATGGACTGTCTCTTGGAGACCCTTCCAGCAGTTTTTTAATGTAGCTGTTGCCAAATCCCAACAGATCTTTAATGGGAACATTGGCAGCATAGTACATAACTGTGATATCTGTAGAAGAAACACACACCATCTAGAGAGATGGTCTACTGAAGTTTCAAATTAAATGTGTAGAAATGTCTGAACTTAGCTCTTGATGCTGCTATATTTTGTGGGAAAAAAAGTCACAGATTATTATCAGTTTACATTGGTAGCTTCTACTAAGTTACCAGTACAAGATTTTCCAGAGAAATAGAAATTCAAGGACACTTGAAAGATAAAGAGTGTCAAGTAAGGTGTTTGTTATTGCTACAAAACCCCATGACAGAATTCATTTGGAGGAAAGTTTCAAAGACAACTTCAATGACATATTATGACATCTAAAAAATAAAGGTTCATAGCAACTCTATGCTGAATGCAGCATTTCTGGGATGAATTGTATTTATTGAACAGTAGAGAAGAATTAAAGATTCCTGGAAGGAGCAATATTAGCAACAAATTAAACTTCAAAAGGGGTAAAGCATATGACACGGGAACTGAGTGTCAATACTTAAGCTTTCAAAGAGACTCACCACTGAGAACTATCTTTCCTTTTCACCTCAAAGGCAAGAAGGCAGATGTCTAAGGTTGGATTCCTGCTTCTGTTCTTCTTCTGGCCTCTAGATTAATGATTTATTAAATGCTGTAAAACAAAACAAATGTTTTTTTCTGTGTAGCTGATACAGAACTAGCACTGGTTTTGGCATACATCTGACTACTAAACTGTGCCCTGTTGTAGGTAAGATCAAGGAAAGACCTTAACCTGAGGTGGCCAGTGTAAATCTCATACTAACTATATTTTAGAGGACAGTTTCAATCAAATTTCACAATGTGCTGGTGGTTTCAAAGTAAAGCAAGGTATCCCAGTTTTGTGAAAATGAAAATTTAGACAAATCCCAGGAGACTTTGGTGCCACAAAGAAGGGACAAAGTAACTCTTTAATAAGCATTGGACAATCCACACGGATTTCTACATAAAAAACTCGTTCACATCACTACATGTAAGTTTGCACTGAAGGCACTAGTTTCATCAGAAAGCCTAGCTTCAACAGCAGTGCACAACTTGTAATGATACTTTGTAAATAGTGGTGGAGGAAATGTTAAAGTTCAGCACAGGTGTACGTGGGTCAGTGCAGCTAAAACAACAATGTTTTAAAGGCAAGGACAGGAGACTGGGCAGCAGTTATACAGTGTGTCAAGAGTAAGACCAAATGTCACAGTCTATAAGGTTCAGTCATAGACAGTTGTGCAGAAAGGAAGGGAGAAAAAAAGGCAAAGGCAACAGCCCATGTCTCTCGCAAATCTCATTGGAATCAGCAAGGTGGTATAGAGCCAACGGCAGGAGTAAGAATGCTCTGGGTATGTGCATCTGATCTGGACAGGTTGTGGTTCCAGATGGCCAAAAGACAGATCACATCCAGTTTGAATATTTTAAATGTTTCATTTTATTAAAAAGTCCTAACAGAGCTTTCCTGAGCAGGAAAAGGCATGATCACTTCTATGTGCAGCTCCAGGTGGGAAAGTGTGCAGTGTTGTCATTTTTATTTTGAGCAAAGGCCTCCTGGTGTGGAGCAGCCGCATGATCCCCAGGCATCCTGAAAGGTGGCACTCCGACGGGATGTCTGGAAACACGGCTGGTGTTTCCCAAAAGGTGCTGCTCAAACCAACTCTGCACAGACGGCTGGGAAAGTGCGAGTTCCCATGTTGGTCACCAGCATTCAGAGTGCCAGCTTGGAGGCCAGTCTGTCAGAATTTAAAACTGCCTTCACAAAAGGTATGAACTTTATACATGAGAGGAGTAGGCAGCCTGTAAGGGACCCAGCAGGAA
>NW_010306039.1:52829-92825 GCF_000700745.2 Antrostomus carolinensis
AAAAAAAAAAAAAGAAAAAAAAGAAAAAGATTTTATTACTAACATGAAAGTACAGTTTTAAAATGCAAAATATAAAAACATCTCCATTGAACAAAACTTTCTAAAAGCAACTTCCTTCCATTCACAGGGGGCCCCAGCCAGAGTATACTAAATATTTAAATTAGCACTGTGGTCCTTCTGGGGATTTTCTAAGGGGAAAAAGTTATTCAGAAAAACTTAGACCATTTTTTTTTTTTCCTGTTCCTTTCCTTCCTACACTCTAAAAAGATTTTTCATCCTGCTAATTAAAGACCAGTATACTGCAGGTTAATAGTTATCCACGATTCACTGAGAAAGAGAATGAGCTGTCTTATTCTACATAAAATCATCCATGAATCTACATTCCATCACCCTTTATTTTTAGAAGCAGGTTTGACAGCTCCTCTTCTGGGCCTTGCTGGCAGTGTGTTAGCTCTTGCACCTCTGTGCATTGCACCTTGAGCATCACCAGCATGGAGGATATAAAGCACAGGACATTCAAATAGAGCAGGGCAAAAAAAGGGTAAGAGCTCAGACCGTCAAACCTCACCAACTGGCCATGTCTGCCTGCGGAGATTTCTGGAGTTATCTTTAATTAGTTGTAACACTGCTGCTGTCAGGAAGAGGAGAAGGATATGAGATTTGAAGCCCTTAGCCCCAGATGTAGTTTGCAGCTGGCAGATAGAGCACAAAATGACTTTTCAAAAGCAAATAGCTACTTGTGGAAGGGCTTTACCTTCTCTTTTCATGAGAGATGGTCACCAGATGCCATAGGAAATGTCTCAGGGGAGTTCTAAGGCAACAGAGTATACAGGTATGTGAGGTTTCGGCTTTCTTGCAGGGATTTACTTTGGTGTTTTTACCAGTTTTTAACTTGAGTGGAAGGAGATGTCAAGAGGCTACCAGGTCTGAGGAGGAACATCGTTCTTGCATACCAGCACAGGACCTCTGTGTCTTACTGGGACATATCATTACAGACCTCTTTTTATCTGAGCTACTTGCAGTGGTAGTTCATTAAATAAAGCCAAACTGCCCACACCACAAGTTACAGTATTCATTACCAACATGGAATAAATATAAATCCACAGTAGTCCTTTGAGTACATGGGTGAACCATTCAGTTGTTCAGTCATATCTGCTAAACAGATGTGAAACAGTGACAGTGATTTGCCCATATCACCTTGGTTACTTAAACATCAGCTATGAATCTCTTCCTATAAGCTGCTTTGCAACAAGCTAACCTCTGTATTAGCTTGTAGGTCCACTAAACCCTAGAGCTTTGTTTACGTTAGAAATGCTTGAGAGGTTGTGATTTTCTGTTATTTTTAGTTATAAATACCATGGATTGCAAGACAAAGTGGAACAACACTGAACAATAAATGAAATTAGAGAACAGTTAGCATCGATCAGTTCATGTCTGTTGCCAAGGGCAATCTTGGTGTGTCTCATTTGAAATTCTGTTGAGCAAATTAATGTGTAATTTCCTTATAATGAACAGTGGCTGATCTAAAGAAGCTTCAAGAGGTAAGGAGTGCTAATGGATCTTGAAATTGGATCCTAGCCATGGCAATGAGCCTGGAGCTGAGCTTCACCCTTAATGGGTGTTCTATGAGTACAGAGTGAAGAGATAACACATTGGTCATAGGCATGTCTTTATGTTGTATTTTCTGTATCAACAATTCTTGTCTTTAGAGCATCTCTGCCTTCTTTCAAGATTCTTTTGTTTTTGAATGCAAACAGGATTATTTCTTCTCATTGCCTTTGCTTCTCCTATTCCTCTGGACTCTTCCTTCTTTGATTTATTTTTAAAAATACCTCAAATACATTTGAAGCATTTTAGGAATCATCTTTCTGTAGCAGCAGCAATCACAGCTGCAATCTTTGTGTGACCAGATGAGTATGTGTTCAGGCATGCACACAAACATACTTATACACACAAACATATACCTGACTGCTGAACTACCTTATTATAGCTTATTTGTGCTTTGATGAAGGAAATGAACAAGGGAAAGAAGAGCAATTAGCACTGTTAATTAGCACCTCTTGTTACAAAATCAAAATCATTACTCTTTTTTCTTTTTTCTGCTTTTTTTTCTTTTTTTTTAATATATGATAGAAAGCAAATTATAATGGAAATGCATGTATATGTCAAATACATGTTATCTTTGCAGAGTCTATTCAGTTGTACTGGTTTGTGTGACTGAAAATAATTTTTCTTCCATTGACAAACTAAGGGGCTTTAAAACCTCACAGGTAAATTGAACTTTTCACAAACCTTCAGGATATTCACTTCCATGCAACTGGATTTCTTCAAAGGGACAAATAAAAAAGAATGACTACTGCATTCTTTTTTTACCAACCCTGGTTTACAAGTAATTTTTCAAAATATCACCACAAACGCTTTTCCTACTAAGAAAAGTTAAAGCAATTTTCTTCTGGTTTTAGAGATTTTTGTTTGTTTGTTTGTTTTGTAAATGCCAAATGCCTTTCCAGATTCCTCCACAGAAAAAAAAAAAAAAAAAAAGCTTAGAAAAGGCAGACGTTTTAACTCCAGTAGAATCTGAATGGAATTATTTGATATCCTGGATAAAAAAGCCCACCTGTCAAGAGCAAACACTGGAAGGACAAACAGCAGTTATGTGAAAAGTTATTTATGAAATTAATTCATATAAATCCCTATCACCAGTGTATATCACAGGACAGAAGTGTAGATGAAGGAAAAATGGGAGGAGAAAGAATGCACAAATGTGAAAGAGAGAAAATGAATGTTGGGGCTTGAGAAGAGAAAGAGTGGGAGGGTTCAGAAACGGCTTTGGTGCGCAGCACAACGATTAAATTGGATTTTCATTGTGTTGTAGGATTTCCCTGGTCTTACTGCAGAATTTGTTCAGGCCTCAGTATGATATCTGCTGTGCATTAAGAAGAGCCAATGACCCTATTATCCAAGTATGATTCAGAGTTCTTACTGAGAAATTAATTTTTTACTCTTCCAAAGCGGGTAGCTTTTGTGATTACATTTTGCTGTGATGTAATTTTACAAATGTCACACATAAAATACAGTGTATTTAATATCTCCTTTACCACGGGTAAATGGTAAGTGTCATCAGTATCAAAGTTGATTTATATATGGTTATAACTGAGAAGCCAACCAGTATTCATTTTCACTAATTCATAATAAATGTCCTTTTAGATATTTACTTTAAATATAGCCTAGAGAAGTAGTCTATGTTTAAATGGAATGTGAGACCATTTCCATGTAGAGAAAAAAAGCATAGTAATCTTGAAAATTTTCTTATCTGTTTGTATTACTGATCAAAATTATGCCTGTCCAGTACTTTCATTCTCTGCAACTTTCATTCCTTACTGGCTATTGTTACCAGTAATTATTTCTTAAGTTTTCTCTTCAGGACCTTGTTTTCTGAGTCTCAACTTTCAGTTCTGCCATGAGCCTTGATTCGTTAATAAACTATTAATATCCATTTATCTTCCTGACTACTGTAGCTCATGCTCTTGTAACTATTGTGAAGATTGCTAACTTTTACACCTTAAGTCCTCTCTAAGCTCCTAGTTGTTCTACATGAATAAAAGTTACAGTTCTGGTGATGCATTCTTTTGCTGATTACAGAGAAACACTCTTTGTTTTCAACTGAAAAATCTAAAATGATACAAGATAAACTTGTGGCCCAGAAAGAAAACCACATAGCTAATACAGGAGAATGGTTTGCTGTTGAAAGCAAATAGCTGATAGGTAGAGGAACTGAAAATCCCAGAGATGGAACAGCACAGTTCCGCATGGAATAGACTCCTCAAGGGAGTGGAAACTACAGTGAAAAAATTGTGTAGTTATTTGCTAGGCATAGAGCCTTATATTCCTGATTTCCTACAATTCCTAAAAATAATAATTCTCTAGTTGCTCAAACAGCTTGTGAGTTCAGTTAGGAAATTTTGTCCTTACTGGATAAGATAAACATTAAAGTTTTAACAAAACCTATAACAAGCTTAGATTTCAAGCTTCAGGATGACAAAACTGAAACTTATTGGAAATGACCAATGGCCAGAATAATACGGTAAAAAAAAATAATTTGAGCTGATGAAATATTTTTGCTCCCTTTCCTGCCAAACCAAATACAAATGAATATTTTATAATTGATTCAAACAAGGTAATTAATATGTTTCCCTTGCATAAGAATTCAAATTTTTATTGTTTCTTACCTTCTTTATGTCCCTGACACAATGATGAAATGGATTCCTGAAATTCTCCTAACAATTTGCACAGAATTTTTCACAACAATTTGTGAAACCATTGAAGACAAATGTATCCTTCATTGCTCCACTAATACTCTAGTAAGTACTACTGGGAAAAACTTCATAGATCTACAACAAGTATTAGTGGGATTGAAAGGTGTACAGATTTGCCCTTTCTCTCACACAAACTTTTGCTATTACATTGAAGCTATAAGAAGCTCTGTCATAGCAGGAGGTAATCTGGTCCTTGTTAGACGTAACAGAATTCACACAGGATTATAGATGACAAAATACTATTCAAATAATGCCATCCTAAACACATGTATACTCCCAATATGGGCTTTTCAACAGTCTGGCTTCTATTTTTCTCACATACCTCATTCTTGGCAATGTACACTAGGCATCTAATCAACATGGCATGACTTTGCAGTACATGATTCTTACTTATGGAGGTCATATCCTAGAAATTTCCTCAGTGTTTATACTGCAGAGAATTCAGGAGGACATTTCAGTGGGCCTTGCTCTTCGTTGTATTCACAGTAGGGATTTTTTCATTACTTGTCAGCAGCACAGACAATGCACAAATAAGGAGCCATACAATGTATAAAAGACCTACCCACAAGATCCATCCAAGCCAAGAGCACTTGCCAAGAGGCAATCTTGACATGGTCACCAAGAGGTAACTTCAACATCTCTACTTGGAATTTTTTTCTCACTGATAAATACTAGGATCTGCTTCAGAGAAAGGTCAGATTTTATGGACAGATTGAGTTGAAAAAGTAGGAAGCATATTGCTTTCTGCCTAAAAGGATTTACAGTTAATCAGAAAATAAATTTCAGCTACTGGCCTCAAATTCACTTTTCCAAAGAAATTTCACATCAGTAAAACTTTGCTTGTACAAATGTTCATGTTGTGTGGTTACCAACAGTGTATCAGTGTTTCAAATCGGGTTTCTAATTACATTTTCTGCACATTTTCAGTGTGATAATAATTATATCCCAGCTAAATTAAAATGGTGCAAAATTCAAAAGTGAACACTGAAGCCTTAGGAAATTCCTTAAGAATGCATTCTTAAGCTCAAGACAGCTCTAAACACTACATTAAGTGTTTGATATGCACTACCAGATACAGGATACTGACTAAAGAGGATTTAAATCCACTTTAGTATCTCAATTGTTATGTTCCATGTACTCAGTCTGACTGTCTCAGTGGTTTGGATTTGACAAAGTAATTGAAAAAAAAATCAGAAATATGAAGCAATTTTAATTATGAACCTCTCCACTCTGATTGCATATACAGTTCTCTAGCCACACATACAGAAGTCTTTCATGTATGTTTTCAAACAAACAGGAAAACTTACCAAGAAAAAAATTTTATGTATCACAGGGCCACTAATCATAGGTAACAACTTCTATTTTGATCTTACTAAAATGTTAATAATCAGAGCAAAACATTCCCAAGTCTATGCTTGGGACACTCCACACAGCAAAGCTATTATTCAGCATCTATCATGAGCTTAATTGTAATTTAAAACAAAAGAAAGAAAAGCTACTTGCAGATGACTGATAAGTTTGGAACTGCCAACTTGTCACCTGTCCTGTATCAAGAGATCTCAGTTATTTAAACCACCCTTACTCTATACTGAGACTATTTAAAAAACAAAACAAAACAAAACAAAACCAAAACAAAACAAAAAAAAAAAGGACTGACTCCTCAAAGAGGAACAGCATTACAATGACCTGAAGTTTCCAGAAATTGTTAGCTCCAACCTAGAGACTGAATTTTCCATACAGTGGAAACAATTAAGTACCAATAATGGAATTTACAGAAGCCACAACATGGAGAAGCTGCTACTTACAGTAATTAAATGAAACTACTGAGGACACAGGTGGGACTAAAACCTGTTACTTGCCAGGACCAGAGGAAAAAAAATGCTTTATCTGCTTACTCAGCCACCAGAAATAGCAACCCATCCTTGGATCATGGTGTTTCAACAGTTCTCTAGAGAGAACAATAGCATCATCCCCTTGAGTGTTCCTGTAACATGCTGGATCCCCAGCTCAGCTCCTTCTTCAGCTGCCTAACTTGGATGTGTGGTTATGTCTTTCACTTCCCCATATTACTGGATCTCACTTTATTTTGAGATGACACAACAAATGGACAGCTCCAGTTTATCTTCAGAGAAAATGCTTTTAGTTATTCACAAAGACTGCAACCCACATCTGCCACTGGTCTTTGCAGTTTCCCCACTGGCACCCTAAACTGTAAAATCATGAGATCTTTCTGAACAATGAAAATATACTGACAGAGCCTGCAGCTGAAATGCTCTAAATCCTTACACACAGGACATACAGTCCTACCCTGAGCAGCTAACCATCAATAGCTGTGTATGTGCCCAGCATTACAAGCTGAGGCAGTTAATTTAGGCAGGTTAAGATTACACAGCAATTGAGCAGGGATTTTGAAAATTTCACTGGGGGGCTTTGGAGGTTAAAGCATTTTTAGAAATATAAGTTCACTTTTGGTTCTGCTGACTTGTCAAAAAACACTCATTGAGGGACATTCACTGCTTGGCCAGTGTTCCTCTCCTGAGGACTCTGGCAAAACAGTGAGGTCTCACCAGAAGTACATGATCCAATCCATTACTCCTGGTACCCTCATATTTTGGTTGAAAAGAAGCTAAATATTATGATTCTCAACAAAATGTAAGTTCTTTTCATTTTATGTAATTTCTAATCTCCAGGAGTACTTTTGAACATTACAGAAGAAATCGACAGAGATGAACAAATTGTCGGTGTCTATTGTCCCAATATAGAAAACTCAACAAAGACATTATCCCTGCAAGATAGAATATACTAAGCGATTGTTAACTTTCTGGCTGAGGCAAGATCGTCTGTCATTGCCAGGGCCTTGGCTATATGAATCTCTTTCCTGGAGAACAATTATTCATTATTTTCATTCACTTTACAGCTGATTCCCACACATCTACATAGTGAAGCATTTCCCCTGCAGTTCTAAAATTGTCTTTTGATGTGTATAATAGTTAATGAGTTCTCAAATAAAAACACAGGTACATTAACCAAAGAGTTTAACAAACGTTTTTAATTATGGGAACTGGATGCAGTGCACTGAACAACTGTGACCTTTGGTTTAGGCTTTGAGGGTCCCCTTACAATAGAAATATCCCAGCAGTGGCAGCAAACAAGGGTCAGCTTTGTGAAAGATCTGTATCAGTGGCTGCTGTCAACAAGTCAAAGCAGAATTAAATACAGCAGCTAGAGTTTTAGAGTTGGTTTGACCTTGTATACTCTGATCTGCATGGTCCCAGGATAAAAAAAACTCAGTAATACCGAAATGAAATTAACAATTCGTTCCCTGTAAGCAGGATAGTCTTTTATGCAAACAGGGATAAAATGTGTAATTTAATAAGATGTCACTAACATTCAAACTAAAACTTCAGAATGAGGCAAATTTTAGATTCATATACATGCCTCGATCACAACTTTGTATCTTATAATGCTTTCTACACAGAAGTTTAGATTGGGTACATTTTTAGTACGCATCAATGCTTGACAGAAAGTACTGTGACAGAGGTGGACGTTAAAAGATTGTTTATTATGAAGTGTTCATTTTATTGGATGGAGAAGCTTCATAGTTTGCTGGCAGTAAGGTTCTAATGGAATTCAACCTTCTGGAAGAGATAGAAGATGCAACAACACAAATTTAATGGGACAAATTCAAGTATTTTTATCTTGAGGCCCTTCTAGATGAAGTTAGGGAAAAATCGGACAATCCTTCAGAAGGTCAGAAAGTTTGTAACTTGTAACTCAAATATTATTTGACATAGATTTCAAAGCAAAAAGGTTACTCCCTCAGAAAAACAAGTGCTCCTTGTTCTATCCTGTCCTAGAACAGGATGAATTCCAGCAGCATGTCTACCTGGCAGCTGTTGTGTCATGCTGGTTCTTAAGAACCTGATGGTTTCAGTGAGTGGCAAGGATTCAACCGTTGGTGTGCTTAAACCTGGCATTCACCTCAGTGAATGGTCCGGGGAATTTCTTCTTTCTTTGAAGCTCTGTACTGATTTCATGTTTAACCATGAGCAACACTTGTTTAACCTCTTTATGACTCAATTTCCCTGACTGTAGTATGACTACAATAATAATTTCCCACTTTTAAAGACTTGTGCATATAGAACTTTAAGGTATGTGGAAGAGTATCACTATTATTATAGCCATTTTTCAGAGTTAGAAATCTTATAACCCCTTCATCTGTGTTATTGTTTGTGGACATATGTGTTCTACTGAACCTGTGTCCTGAAGCAGTCCTATCTTTTGAAGATGTTTGCCTAACCAAGCATTTCTTTATTTAAAATTTGTGTGTCTGTGGACTTCTATAGATTATTGCTGCTTGAAATACTAGCTTTATTTTTGTTCTCATCTCATACATCACAATGATTTTTTTTGCTAATTAATACATCATTGTCAATAAATGTGTTTGAAATATGCTGTCTCAATGTATTGTAAAAAGACACATTACATAATAACGTTGCAAAGAGTGTAAAAGTAGTCAAAGACCTCCATTTGATGAAGGGGAAGAACAAAGGAACTAACATTAAGGGATTTCCAGTTCTTTTCATGTTTATTATGGAAAAAAACATCACTGAGGATATCCTGCACCAATAGGAGGTGTTTAGCACCCAAAAGCCAAGCCCTTAAATAAGAATCAGGCTTAGATAAGAGGTAGACTAAATGCTAATTTTGGGAACGGTATTACAAACTTCACCAATTTCACACACAATATTCATTGAAAATAAATAAAATATCAGAATCTTAGCTAAATGTCCTGAAGGTAGCAGAGCTAAAGTGCAGCTACCCTTACTTTCACACATCTGTTAGTAAATTCACACACAGCAGTGGCACTACTAGGTGGAAGATCTTTCATATTCTCTGGAAGAACTCTCTGGAAGAACCTTAACCCTTAATTTAGCAGATATTTTTTCTCAGTTATGATGAGATAAGCTGCACCCAACACAGTCAATACAGCTTTTATTATAGATGTCAGGTGAAGTACAGCTGGATTCTAGGCTATGCTGAAATGTATATGTGTATGTGTACCTTATTAATATATTTGCCAAAGATTCAGTGAGTCCACCAGTAAACTTGTAAACATCATTACTTTTGCAATGTTCATTTGAATGAAGAGAACTGTTGTCAGCTTACTGGTCAGCTCAGTAGCTTTGCAATGAAATTTCTCTCTTTCATTGTCATTGCTACCACTGAGTTATTTGGCTTAGATAACGTCAGATGTGCAAGAAGAAGCCTAAAACTCAGGGCAGTTAGTTGACAGAATATTCATTCAGAAGCTTAAATAGGTTTTGAAGTCAGTACTAGGTATAAATCTTCTATATTTTGAATGTAATAACATATACTACAATGTAAACATATGCATCAGGAGGTATTTGCTTGGTTTTCTCCCTAAAACACCATCTGTATAAACACAGACCATTTCCTGAGCGCTTTGATAAGGGCTGCTTTGGACACTTTTGTGTAAATAAGGTTTACAACAATGTTTTCACAAGGCTATCCAGTACTTCCTATCTGAACTACCTGTTATCTCTTGGTAGATGATAAAAGCTTTATGTATGTCTATATGAAATCACCTGAACTTACAAGAATTCTGTGCTTCATTCATGCTCCAAAAAACTACCAGAAGATAGCAAAAGTGAATTCATGTCAATTTTCATCATGGTAAAAAGTTAACAGGTGGATTTCTAAAGGTTCTCTATGAGGATCACCACTTAACAAATTTTTAAATAACTACAAATCCCAAAGGGAATAATAAGGAAAAAAAAAAAGTTTAAATAATCCAAACCATCATTATATTTAGTTAAATCTACAGATGTCTGTGCAGAGCTTAAACAGGACTGACTCAAACTGGAAAAAAATGGTCAACACAGTGTCCCACAATGTCCCTGTTGATAACTGGAGAGCCACTTGAAGAAAATATAGCTATGTAAATAATGTTAGATATATGAACATGTCTTTAACAATGGGATAATCAGTATCCTACACTAGCGTTACATAATGTGAAAATATATACTGCTCAGTTGTCTCATGGAAAAGGGAGGAGGAAAATGTTATGAACTGTTCACCATTAACTTCTGCTACATGTACAGCTGTGCTGAAAGGAAGTAAATAAGTTGTCACAGAATCACAGAACATTAGGGATTGGAAGGGACCTCGAAAGATCATCTAGACCAATCCTCCTGCCAGAGCAGGAACACCCAAATGAGATTACACAAGAAGGTGTCCAGGCGGGTCTTGAATGTCTCCAGAGAAGGAGACTCCACAACCTCCCTGGGCAGCCTGTTCCAGTGCTCTGTCACCCTCACCGTAAAGAAGTTTCTTCTCAAGTTTAAGCGGAACCTCCTGTGTTCCAGCTTACACCCACTGCCCCTTGTCCTACCATTGGGCATCACTGAGAAGAACCTGGCTCCATCCTCATGACATTCATCCTTTACATATTTATAAACATTAAGGAGGTCTCCCCTCAGTCTCCTCCAAGCTAAAGAGACCCAGCTCCCTCAGCCTTTCCTCATAAGGGAGATGCTCCACTCCCTTAATCATCTTGGTTGCACTGCGTTGGACTCTCTCAAGCAGTTCCCTCTCCTTCTTGAACTGTAAGCCCCAGAATTGTACACAATATTCCAGATGCGGCCTCACCAGGGCAGAGTAGAGGGGAAGGAGAACCTCTTTTGACCTACTAACCACACCCTTTCTAATGCACCCCAGGATGCCGTTGGCCTTCCTGGCCCCAAGGGCACAGTGCTGGCTCATGGTCATCCTGCTGTCCACCAGGACTCCCAGATCCCTTTCCACTACACTGCTCTCTAGTAGATCATTCCCCTACCTATACTGGAACCTGGGGTTGTTCATGCCCAGATGCAACACCCTACACTTGCCCTTATATTTCATTAAACTTTTCCTGCCCAGTTCTTGATGTGCAGGAACAATGGGATAGTAAGTAATATAGAAAATGTCTTTTATATTGTCACTGATGTAGTCCCTAATACCTCTTGCATTAGACTGGTTTCTTATCAGAGAAAACATACTGCAAAAAATAGACAGGTTGAGTGAAGATAAGATAAGAACATGTTATTAGTGTGGAAAAAAATCTCTCCTTCAAAGAAAGATTAAAATATTATTATATTAAATGATTAAAGGGAAACATTATAAAAGTGCATTAAATAATAACAATTAATTGACAAAGTAGACTTTACAGGAAATAGCTCTTCAATACATTAAAACTAAATGTTTCAAAAGCAATAAACATAATTTCTACGTAGCTTGTGATTACACTGTGGAAGTTATTGCCAGAGTATGTCTTTGACACTTGAAACTCAGAAGCTTTAGAGTGTTTGGATGAATAGGTGATTAAATGTATTATAATAGGACTGAATTATAATATTCACTCTCACATTTCAGGTTTCCTTTTTTCTGTGATATTTGGGTTTTGATTCAGTCACCTATGTCTAAGCATACATACACCTCTAGTGCAATTTGAGACACTGCAGGATATACAGTGTCATATTGGCTTCATGAGGATGTCTTGGAGACAGTATAGTGTCTCAGATGACTCTAGACAGCTATGTTTCAGAAAACAAGTACAGACTTTAAAGCTTTAAAGCTTGTTGTCATCAGAGGAAAGATACTGGTCTACACTAGTGTACACAGGTCTAATTCAGTGTGAAAGATCCCATATATCTACTGAGCATTCCCAACAGATTGGACAACAACTCAGTGAAGAGAAAACATTCATAAGGAAAACCAAAAAGAAAATGACTGAAAACTCACCTGTAGTCGAACCATTATTTTCAATAATATATTAAATAGAGAACACAGATTCTGCAAGCCAAACTCTAAAGAAGACAGAAATCATTCAGTCCTCCCATTGGTCACCTCTATCCTCCTTGCACTAGGTCATCCAGCTATGAAGGTTAATGATAAACCTACTTACTGCTGGCTTGCAGGTCTATAAGATTGTATCAGGTACCCGATAATTATTTTCTGAATATACTTCTAGGAAAAGCTATTACCTTCAGGCCCGAGGGGGCAAATTCCATTCACTTCAAATAATTTTCTTCATGGATAAATTTCTTCCTTAGGATTTGTTTAACTATTATAAGCGTGCAAGAATAAATTTTTGTCATTTTTCCAATGAAGGTGATGCTGAAAGAGGAGGGAATGGAAAATATTGTTTTACCTCATTAGTATGAACATCTGATTTCTGCCAAACAAATTAAGAAAATATCATACTTCTTTAGAACACAAACTTATCACAAATATTAGTACACAAACACGAATATTATAATCAGGAGCATAAACACACTGCTCCAGGAAGCTTACATTCATATGTGCAAAAAAAAAAGACTGTTTTTATTTGAAGAAAATAGTTTAATAACAATTCTTTTAGTTAAAAAACCAAGATGTCTTACATCTTAATCAGAGCAAATTAACATGTCATAAACAATGTAAATATTTTAAGGTTATAAGAGCATAAACTGATTTCTTTTAAACTGATAAGTTCTGTTCCAAACCTTGTGCCATTTATAGAAGAAGGTTTAATGGCCATGTTACCTGAAAATGCACATCTATAATGGGAAAACAGACAAGTTGTGTAGCGTCTGTTCTGAGGTAATTTTCTATCCCATTGTCATTAAGTAGAAGATGAATACTTTAATTATACTTTAAAATTCAGTCATGCTGTTATCCCACTAGTTAATTCAATTAAAATGAACCCTTGTTAATTCAATCAAAAGGAATCAAACCAACTCTTGAACTGTTTTTCTTCCTGTGTTTTTCTTTCGGAGGAAGACTGAGGGGATAAAGAGAATAAGCATGAACTAACACCGGAGTGCTTGTCCCTGGACCCTGGCAAAGCAAAGCTTTCTTCCTTTCATGCATATACAACAAGTCCCTGTAGGAAGGGGCCCTCCAGCATTTCAGTAACTTTTCCACATGCCCAGAGTTTTGATTGTCACCCCTTTGTCAATGTGTAAGCAATAAAGTTATTATCAAATTTTTAGATATACGATTAAAAATGTGATGGAAATGGGGGGTAATCTATGATATGTGGCATACATTTCTATTTATGCATTCACAGAGACCATGTTTGCAAGATCTGTAATGCCAGCTTGCACACACTGCACAAATATGAATAAATGAATAATTGTTTTGATAATATTAAACAGCATGTGTGATGTAGCAGAGCAACATCTGTTATTAACAGTGTAAACAAAAGGAGTTTTTACTGATTGCATGTCATTCTGCATACGGGCACAATGTAATAGTTCCAATTTGGTAACTCTTTGCAGACAGCAGGAGGGATTGTGTAGGCCTGCTGAGAAAAACAAGAACAAGATTAGAGCAACAGTTCTTTTAAATGTGGGAGGAAAAAAAGCTCTATAAAAATGCTGAAGGAGGAAAGTAAAAACTATATATAGAATTGCTCACGTTCATAGAAACCATTTCTTCTTTTGAATGTTATCATCTTCCTTTTACTTTTTCCTGTGTCCTGCAGTGAGCTGAATAGCAGTAACTGAATAATCTGGATTTCAGAGGAATCTGCAATGTTAAATAGTTTTAAGTATAATCTCAGATTATAACTACGTAGTTAAAATATCTTTTATGACAGCAGGAAGCAAGGATACTAAAAAACAGTATTTCCCGTTCTAAATGTGTTGATAAATCTTGATTCAAGGAATGATACTGTATACTGGGGATTGCTCAAAAATTAAAGAAAATTAGAATGTAATAATATGTAGTATGTAGTAATGTAGTAATGCTCAATACAGTTGAGCATATTATCTCACTGCTGCTTAGCTAAGTGATGTGACTCATCATTACCACCAGTAACTGGCTGTCCTTCACCCTCATTCATGCCATCACTGGTGCTTTTCTGATCCCAAGATTAGCTATTTCAAGAAACTAAACCAAGACTAAAGTCTTTTCTAAGGTAACTTTTCTGCTGGTTATAATCCCTTTTTTATGGGGATGAAGCACTTTTTTATGGGGATGAACAAATAAAAGAGTAAATACAAGGAAAGTCAATGGAGCACAGAGTTGCCTGTTCTGGATGCTGCTTGTTATATGATGGACTGTATAATGAGACCATACCTTCAGTTCACCAAAGTGACTTATAAATATGTCACATTGTCTGACTGGATACTTCCTCTCTGCTTTTGCTGCATTAACCCTCTTTCTCTACCACCTGTAGATGATTACTTATTTCTAAATATAGAACGGAAGCCTCCCAGTGTCCCTGAAAAGAACCCTGTTCTGAATCCATACCAGAGTTCTTCATTCAACACCACTCATCTGCAGTTTCTTTATCTGATTTATCTACAGGTACCCAGTCACTAGAAGTCTAAGCCTATCACATACTTAATACCATGCACAGAATGAAGTCTCCTTCCTTAAAGAAGTATATGAAATGGATGCATTCTGTTGTTTTTCTGAAAAATTACAGTGGAACATCAAAACATAAGCAGTAAAATATTTGGGAAAAAGAGTAGTACATCTCTGTAAAAGTGAGGGACTTCACCTTCTCTGCCATGGCCAACACTGACTCACTCTACTTCTCACATAACATCACAAGAGCTTTGGTCCTTTCATCCCACCTCCTGATGATATGGACTTGGGAGTATCAGTCCTGAGACTGCCTTCTTTAGAGTATAGTCATGAAATGGGCTTTCACAGTATATCTAAGACTACAAATAAATGCCCATGTTCTCTGACTTGTGCAATTCTTCACTTCATTCAAATACCTAGTGTTTTTTAAATTTAAAATATGCATAGAAATTTAAACATTTTTTCAATTGTTTCATGTGTAATAGAAATTTGCAGTATTTTCACTTCTGAACAAGGTAAAAATGCATTTCAAGCCCAACGTCTCTCATTTAACTTTTCAATTATTTGTGTACAAAACTTAGAGTATCACACTGAGGTCATGAAATCACTGTAAAGATAAGCATGTATTCTCTAGTGAAAACTCTGAGAGTTGTAATAACGGGCAAGTATAAGCCTTGCATGGATATCTGAATATTAATGCCTCCTTTTATTCCTTCTTGATGAGCCAGAGTTGCTTCTAGAGAAAGATATTGGACATTTTAAAAGATATTCCAGTATGGTAAACACAATTAAAAGATTTAGTAACCCCAGAGATGGACAGCATAAATAGATATTTGACCAATATTTAACCTGAATTAATGAATTTGAGAAAGCTTCCTAGGACAGACAACAGAAAACATTTTGATCTACTACTTAATCCAGCATTCAGTGCAGAACTGACAGGCCAAACTACCTTCAGAAAGCGTACAGCATGCAGAATTGGGCCAGTCATCTCATTCTTCAACCAAATCCAAATATATTTGAAATAAAGGTTAGGATGAGAGGGATATTTGCTATTTTGTAAGCAATTTAAAACTGGCCTCTGCCTAGTGCCAAGAGGACAAAGTAGTAAATTTTTTACTGTCAATCAGAATTAAGACAACATGAACCATGGGATGATTTTTAAATGATCACAGCAGGTTTTCATTCTAGTCTTACATGTTGATTGTTAATATACCTTGTCTCTCAAAGTTGCAGTAGGAGAAACCATACCCTGCTACTCAAGGACAATACATTTATACTAAATACTAAAAGTGAAAATTTCAGGTAGAACAAAAAAACACTGTAATACTCTATCTTGTACTGGAAGTAATCCATAAGAAAATCAAGGACTATAGAATAAATATAAAGGGCTTTTTCTTACTCTACTCCATCCACTTCACAACAAATAAAAACTACAACGTCACAAGGAGATCCTAAAATCTCCACAGATACCAAGGAGAAAAATTATTTGGAACAACAGAAGAAATGGAAAATCCTACAGCTAGAATTTCAGAATTTCATTCACACCCTCGAAAACAGGGTTTTGACACAGCTCCTATGGACCTCAGAGGAAATACATCAAGAATGATGATAGCATGCACAGGTTTTTGTGGAAGGAAAAAAACAAAATGACACTCTAAACACTTCAATGTGAATATACCCAGAATATGTAGGCCTTTTGAAGGGCCTTAGGGGGTTTGAAAGTATTGAAAAGACAAGATAGATGGAGTGATTTATTTTTCGCTGCTTTCAGAACAGGGGAAACCGCAGCAAAAGACTGCAAGATAGTGGAGCAGTTCCAAACACCTCTGTATTTGAGTCAGTTCTGGGATTTATTGTTTGGCAGCAAACACTTCCTGAAAGTTTTGTATCAGCAGGTCCCACGTGAATCAAAGCACAATACTGTAACTCCTTTAGTAAATTAAGCTAATGGTAAAATAAAATGACAGAGACATTGCAGTCCACTCAGCTCATAAACAATTTTTTGCACCTTTATCTCAGAAAAGCAATCATCCCTGAGGCAGAAAAGGTTACTAGAAAGTTCAAAATGCTTATTATTCAAGCGTCTCATTGTTCCATCTTAGTGGCCTGCACTCCCAATATCAATTACAGAAAGCTCTGTTGAGTTGTAGCTGGGGTGGTTTAAGTCATGTATGTTACTTTAAACATTTATTAACAAATCAGTGGTTTGCCAGATATGACTGACATGATTTCTCCTGGTTTGGCAGCAGCAAAGTGAAGTTTCTTTTAGAAGCAGTGAATTGTGTGGACCAGAAAGCTATTGTCATCAAGGACATATAATCAAGGACTAACGGTAATGGGTAATTTTAATAAAGAAGTTCATTTACCAGCAGCTATGGCTACTGTTGAGATGGGTATTGGGTTAAGGCAGATTCTGCTCTCTGTCCTGAACTTCCTTTTAGTATTGAACATGCTCAGAGCAGGGGTGCTTTGAGGAGAAGAAATGCTTGGATATGGCTAAAGAGATAATAACCCACACAGCAGATTATGGTCTTCAACAATTTTTTTCTTTTACATCCCTACATGAGAAAGCAGAGCAGCAGACACACAAAAAATGTGTAGTGGACCACTCAGAAAATAGACACATCATCAAGAATTAGTACACAGTGTATTTAAATTCAGTATCACAAAATAAGGAAATTATTTTTGGAAAATAAAACTATGGAAGTGGAATAATATCATGCTACTTCTCAACAAAGCATCTTGAAACTTACAGTATCATGGATAAATTGTTGGAAAGGACAAGTGTAACAATAGTATACCAACTGTGAAAATCAAACTTAATAGCAGCCTGAAGGTCATATCTACCAGTACTTTGTTCTCTAATGATGGTCTGTTACAATCCTAAATCAGATCCTAAATCTAACAAAGTCCTGCATGTGGTCCAGTTTGACTTCTTGCTCTTCTGCGGTGAGTTTGGACTTCCTCCATACGTTGTAGTCCCCAGTCACCTTTTCCTGATCATGAACACACATCCTTACAACTTCCCTTCCTCTTTCTTCTACTGCCTCTAGAAGACTGCTTGCAGATAAAGAGCATGGCAGGATACTGTTCTCTCTGAGAATAAAAGTGCAATATTTGTCACTATTTTGCAGATAAAAGAAGAATCATTACAAAACTAGTGAAGAACAATAATCTGCTGGTGAGAGGAGTGATTTCTAGCTGTTCTCCTAGAAATCCAGTGGATACCAGGGATTTTTTTCTGTTAAAGAAAGAGCTTAAAGAAATCAGCCAGCATCTTGAACTCCCTAAGGGTATCTCCCTGTTTACTGAAATTAGGATACCATATAAGCCGTGCTACTAAAAATGTGCTTCTTGGTCTTACTAGAAAGAAGAATCTTAGTTTTTGAGAAAGACAATACAATCCCACTGAACATTCTTCTCTCCTGGCATGAAGGAGAACCATGAGGTATCCCCTGATGCATTAATTTCTGTGTCACTGAATCTCTCTGAGGGACAAAGAGTGATAGTACAACTTCTCTGTGGACTACCATAGAAAATAAGGTGCTTTGTCAACCAAGATGAGTGATAGAAAAGAATTTTTTTTTTCTTTTTTACTAGTATGTCTCATAATGCAAGAACCACTTCAGTGCTAAGGCATTATTGATAGGTATATTTTAATGTACAAGTTGATGCTTAAGGATTCTTTTCTAAACCATTGTTGGATATGACTAAACAACACTGTGACCACGTAATGTGTACAAAATAAATGCACCTTAAAAAAAGAGTTACGTTCCACATTTTCTAGTCAGAATAATACTGAAAGAAATGAATAAGTAAAAAAGATATGACTTGTGAAACCAAGCCAACCCAAATTCACTCAGAAAGTGCTTTCAAGATCCAGTGTCTGGAGGGACAATTTTTCAGATAAACCACCAAATGCTAAAATAAAGAACAATTCTTTTCATGCAGGTTTTGAGAAATGCATTTGGTCCACCATTACATAAATAAGTTTTACAGCATTTTCACTGACATAAATGTCTGTGACCTGATTTGCATAAAAGAGAAGAAAACCAGGAGTTGTTATGGCAGCAAAGAGCAGCAACATGGTTGCAAACCTTTCTTCCATCCTATGTTAATTAAATGTGCCACATTGTGTGAAGTGGCTCTCAGCAAACTCATATTTTAAAATTCTTGAGTATAATTGAAAAACTCACTGCAAAGAATGCAAACGGCTGCTGGACAGATCAAAGAGCATATGAAGAGTTATTTAGCAGGTTTGCTAATGGAAAGATAATGGCTTTTATGAGGATGATGGAACAAAAATAAAGCAGCAGACCTGAGGATAAACTAAAAGACGAAAAGAGGTCTTGTAAAATGAAGCAGTAACACAAATCCATTAGCTGTAAACACTGGATAATATTAATCCTGTAAATGGTACTCCATGTCCATTTTGTGCATCATCTTGGGTGAAAGGTGGTAGCTTATAGCAGAAAATAGACGCTCTTTTATTTTAATGGTCTTGAATAAGGCTGTTGGCCATATTGACAGCTGTGCCAAGTAGCAGCTGGTAGCTAGGCAAAGTTATTTAATGTTTACAACAATGAAGAATAGATTTGTATGATTTAGAACTAAAAGCTTTTTGGAAAATATCTAGAATAAATATTCTAAAATGTTGCAAAAATATTAATTCAAATGCAATTTTTAATAAAAATTAAGTTTTATTGATAGGACAGAAAAGTGACAAAACCATTTTTCACAACACGTACTCAGAATCATTAATCACATAATCACTCAGAATCATTAAATAAATTAAGAAAAAGTAAGGAATAATTAAATTTTTCTTTACATTAAATAGTCGTATTAAATGAAGGAAATGTAAAAGAAGAGGATATGGGGCCTGATTTGGCTCCCAGATGTCTTCAGTAAAAACTGGGCTGAGTCAAAGGTTTGTTAAATACTTAATAAGAAACACTACTGAAGGCAGTGGAGTTCCACTACTTTACCATCAATCTTTATGGGGCCAGGATTTTGCCCTTCACTCCATTAAATGTATGTTGGGAAATTAGCCTGCCTTTCTTTCTTTCTTTCTTTCTTTCTTTCTTTCTTTCTTTCTTTCTTTCTTTCTTTCAAAAAAACCCCTATCTTTTCAGTTACATGGAATATTTTAGAGAGATGAGGTGCTTGAGAGTAGGAAGAGACAGATTTATTGTTTAGTAAATTATTTATTATGTCAGGCTGGTAGACTGCTGTTCCTGAATGGGCTGTGAAGTCATTACAGCAGTAGAAAACTAAAAAAGTATTAAAAAAAAAAAAAAAATTACCTGGAGTAAGCTGAAAACATTTAATCATAACTGTCTTACATAAAATCAAGCGGGTCACTGTTCGCCACATTGATCAGTTCAGCTTTTCCAACAAAAATCCCTAGTACTGGTGGTTCAAAGGAGGACCTAAAAGTTTTAATGCAGCATTTCACTTGAGTTCAGTCCTGTAGACAGTGCATAATCAGCTTTTAGAACCTGCTGTGTTCTTTCAGTTTTGAAATGCATATAACAGGTCACACACTGGGGTTTATTTTTATAGTCATCTACTACTCTCAATGCCTTATCTTGTCAAAAACTAAACCTGTAAAGAAAGCAAAACCATTTGTGCATTGTTTTCCGTGACACTGCCAAGAAACAAATTCTGCAAAACCTAAGCAAAGCTTTCTGTTATTTCCCTTTGTAGCAGATTGTCTCACAGACTAGACTCATGTAAGGTCCTGGAGCAAAAAAGACTGGGCACTGAGGACCCTCCTCTGTCTACAGTGTTCTGTAAGGTGGACATCTCACTGGAGCTGACAGATGTACCGACCACCTGGTGCATTGACAATTCCTATTTTTGGTTTTTCAAAGGCCTGTTCAGACAGTCAAGTTGCCTCTACACAGGCTGACTTTCTTAAAAAAAAAAGTCACACTCATCCCAGCCAAGGGCCACACTGGTTGGCAGAACTGGCTATTGTGTTCCTTTCACCCAGGGAAATCACAATGCTTTACCAAATTATGGACTTATTTTAGAAGGCTAGGTCCCATTACTGATTCCTTTAGTGTTTGAAAAAACTTCTTATGTTCATATATGGACCATCTGAATTAACTGATCAACATTACAACGTGAAATCTGTCTGTTTGGGAAGACCAACTCTGCCAGGAAAGTATGTGTCTTTTCATTGTCCCTAGGTCTCAACCAATAATTTAGAGGAATACATCTTAGGTTAAATCGCTTTTTTCCCTGAAGTTAGTTTAATTCAGTTCCATTGCTGTAAGTTGAGAAGTCTGGTTTTACATGTAAAACCTAGCACACTCTTTAATGGTGTCCAAAACAACTTTTCCATGTTGTAAAAATCAAGGAATAGGTGAAAGCACTTGTGTGACTTTGATTACTTTGCATTACTTTACTATGTTTTTACGGCATGTCATTGCTTGAAGTCAGTAGTATGATCAAACATCTTGGCTGTATCTTATCCAGTCTTCAAAGGAGGTTTGATAAAAGAAGATCTTCTCTAAATGAGAGCTAGAACAAGGGCTCTAAACAGAAAGAATTTTTTCTTTAAATAAACTCTTTATTGTGGGGAAGAAAAGAACTCTCTTCAACTACTAAAAATAAGTTTCTAGTTTTAAAAGCCTATCATTACGGAATTAATTTCTAGAGAGCAGAATTATTCTGGCAAAAACAGTGATTTAAAATTATTTGGAATTAAATGAAACATCAGCAGAGAGTGCCCTGTTTCACAAAGTTAATTTTGTGGTATTTCATAATACCTTTTCATGCTCAGACAAGTTAATAAAGAAAACTGCTTATCCATTGATGGCCAACCACAGACACCTGATGTGCTATGGTAGAGATGCCAACAGCTCCAGAGTTCTTCTCTAAAACATCATCTGCATTTGCTGTGTCGTTAACCTATTACATGCAAAAGTATTGTAAGTGCTGGGAGTAACAAAGTTTCTAACTGTGGCTCTGAAAATGCCATCAGTCTCCAAATTGCTAAAGTATAGTAGCAAAAAATAATGGCAGAGAAGTTTTTTCCTTTATAAAACAAAGTTGGAAGGAAAGTTAAAAGACAAGCATATCAAAGGACATATCAATGTACCATTCTGTTGGAAATATTTTCTACTGATATAAGAAAATGGGAATATATATTTTAAAAGTACTATTACAGTCTTTAATAAATAGAAATACTTTTCCATATACTTATGTGGACATTTCTGGTATTCTAGTATGGATCAGAGCTGAAAAGAGCTCTCACAATTTTTATGTGCATCAGCAAGTCGGTAAATTGATATGGCATTCTCTGGTCTTTCAGACATTTGTTTCACAAAAAAAAAAAAAATGGGGAGGAAGAAACGGGGAGCTGTTGTATTTGTTTTTGAGTCAGGGGAAATGTATGATTTTCTGGAGTGCTTTTGATTTTTTGTTTAACCAAAAATACAAACACATATGTTCATTTCCATGAATACTGATTGAATGAATGCCAGAGAAGTTTAATTGTTAGGGCAAACATGCCTAATAGATTTAGGCATATTCTTAATACGTGACATTAGAGGTCAGATTTGGTTAGGCAGAGAGCAGACTTGCACCAATTCATGGCCAAAGACAGTATTTCTGCTTCCCAGTAACTTTACCCAGCTTCGAGAAGCATTTACATTTTCACTGTCTTGAACAGTTAATAAAAAATAGAGAATCTTTTCCTAATGGCACAGTGCTTCATAGCTTTACTGTGTATGTTCTTCACTCTGGACTATTTTCATTTCCTTGTATTGGTACCACATCACACTTATGATGACAGCTTCGTTTATTTTGAAGACGTGGTCAACCATCACTGTAGCATCCTTGGAAAAGGCACAGAAATCTTAGTGGTAACTAAATTCATAGAAGCTCTGCGAAGATCCCCAGCTGAGTAGAAAAGAAAATGAAGAGATTGTCCCTTCCCACTAAGGGAAAGACATGTAGAATGCAGTTGTCACCAACATTGTTGGGTGATAACCTGAGAGCCCACCGTCATAGCTTAACTGGCTGATTCATGCACATGCATGTGACTTAGTACACTGCTCCGTGGAGCTTGCTCTCCTGGACCCTTGGTTTGTCACAGCAAACCTTGGAAGGGACTGCTGAGGTGGAAGGTGCAAAGGTTTCCAGAGCAAGGATCCAATGGAAACAAAGGTTCACTAGTTCTTCTGATACCAGCATAGGTAATTTTTCTGAAGATGGGGATATGTTCTTAGGTGTTCATGCGATAATAAGCAGCTTTCTAGCAAAATTTTTTTCTGGTTTTTACAGTTGAAGGCTTCTAGTTGCAACTGCATCAAACTGCACAGCTTTCCTGAACTCCTTTGGACTGTGTTCTCTTATATTTTTCTCCATTTCTACAGCAAAATGGTGGGCTGTAAGTAAAATGTGTCATAATTCAGGGAAAATGGAACAGCTTATCTGTGTATGGGAGACACAGAATATCTCCAAGTATGGAGACAGAAGAATTTTAGGGACAAAGTTCCAGGGAGATTTATTTAAATTGCTAGGAATAGTAACCATTTTATTTTACTTTTTGTCACAAAGAAATGGATGCCTAGACTAAGCCACTTGGCCAGGTCACTCCTCTGCTGTCACTGGGGAGACAGTCACTGCAGGAAAGGAATTCTTCCATTTATCTTTCTCCATTGCTTAGACAAAGTCTAAATGAGCAGCATAGACAAGATGACGAATGGTAGATGAGCTAATCCTCTCCCTATGAGCCTAATAACAATGTGCTCTAACAGTGTTGAGAAAAGTGTCCCCTGGTGAAAATCTGGAGTCATGTTTTTTTCCCTAGGGAGTCTCCTGTCTATTCTTAATAATAGAGAACATTTTGATTGCTGTCTATTGTCATTCTCCTGAGTATGCAAAAAGGTTGTGTGCAAATTATAAAGCTCTGGAAAGGAATGGATCCTCTGAAATGTGATGGCTTTTATGGGATCGTGTTGTTACTGCTGCTTCCCATCTTCAGGTGCACCATTCATTTCAGATCACAATGCTTTGCCCCAACCCATGAACAAAACACAGTGATACAAAAAAAGTATCACTAATGATAAAATCTACAGCTTTAATAATCAGTATTTGCTGTCAGCAATATTTACCATTACTTTGATTTGACACAATACCCCATTTCAGAAAAAATCAAAGAAATCCCAGTACATTTGCCAAAAGCATGATTTTTAAAAGTGCACAAGCAAAACATTTATTCAAATCAGATATCTGTCACCTGAATCCATCACTTTGTTTTGAGTAGGAATGTTCATCCAGGATTTTCATATGTGTTTTCCGAAGTGAATTTTATTTCCACAGCAAGAAACTTGATTTAAAGAAAAAAAAAAAAAAGAATTTTAGGTTATAAATTTTTCTGATAATTAACTCAGTGCTTTCTTTACTGTTAACAAAACTGAGAAAATAAAAAAAAAGCTAAGAACCCAGCTCATAAGCTCTGTATTATAAACAAGTTACTTGAAGAATACTTCAGTACAAGTAGTAAAAATAAGTATTCCTCATATGAATATGTACTGAAAAATAAATTTGTGTGAAACAAGTCCCCAGAGGATTTTATTAAGTTCACACGTTTCTTTCCATGTAACCCAAATAAAATCCATCATTTATAGACATGCATAGAAATATGGAATATTTACATTGTGTGTAAATCTTATTTGGTATTTGAACACCTAGAAGTTGCATTTCCAAGTCAAGCAGTAATATGGGTAAAAACAATTAGAAGTTCACTGTAGATAAGACATGGAGTGTCACTTTCTACTCATGTTAAAAACTAAGGTAGTGAAATTTAAGACAAAACTGTTGCTCAGGATAAACTCAGACATGTCCATTTGGGTAGGAGAATTAAATTAGGCATTTTAACTGCAATGCAAAAAAACACATCTATGAGTTCTGTTTTTGGACACAATTAATCCACTAAAATGTTGTGAATTAGACGATGACAAGACTGGTGGCTACTAATAAAGAGGTAGACAGATAGACAGAAAGACTGACAGACAGACAGAAAGAAAGTGAAAGATAAGAAAGAAAACAAACAAAAAAAGTCAAGAGAGAGAATATTTCTGCAAGAGGTACATTCACAGGAAATTTACTAAAACTGTACTCTACCTATGACTGGTAACTAGTCAATAGACATTTGACTTTTTATGCTGACTTTTTGTGATAATATAGTGAATTCACAATTAGCCCTGATGTCTTCATGAATGGATACCAATATATTTAGGCAAAACCCAAAATATTTGTAGGAATTACCAACACTGAATCCAGTTGGAGATGAAATATTATATTTGTTATCCTATTAAATTCGCACCAGAAGGAAGAGTTAGAAGTCCTCACATTATTTTCACACTCCCTAGTGTCCCATTAGCACAAGCAGAAATGGTGTTGCATACAGTTCTGGGTCTTTCTGCTATTTATCAGAAACCGTTCTGGCATCCCACCTGTTCTTTATAATTTTCTGCTCCTCCGTGTAAGAAAACAAAGAAGGAATGATGACAAAAAGTTTTTTTTTAAAAAATACTGTTTTGGAAGACAGCATAAGTGACTAAAAACTTTTCGAGATGAGTTCAGCGTTATTTAACATAACATACTTAGCTCCTCTCTCTATGCATCCAGTTTAGTTTCTGTCAGACAGACTGGGAAAAAACAGTGCTTCTTCTAGTTCTGGAGAATAGTTCTTATGTTTAACAGTACTGATTAATGGATGTAAAAGACAGATGCTGCATTTAAGGTGTCTCAGTGAGATTGAGACATCACAGACTCAAAGAAGGGAACTAATCTCGTGAGGAAAGACCCATATCCATTCAGTGGTAGGCCACACTTCAGATTTGATAACCCATGTGAATCAGACAGACACACTTCATTGGATGACACACATACCCTTATGAATTCAGTGATTATAATTCTATGATCTGATATAAATATTATCTTTACATAAAGAATGTGAAACTAAAGCAGAATAAGAGTTATACAAAGTCTTGAACTTAGAGTAGATTGTCCATGAGAACAGGAGAAGATTCAGAGTGGAAGGTTGTAGATAATTTGTTTTGGATGTGGCTGCTAACATTACCTATTACTAGGACTTCTTGTCATCGCCTATTATAAGAAACTTTTAAAAAATGTTCATAAATTTGAAAAACTGTAACTGGTTCAACTATGCTTTTCGAGGTTGGATATCTGCCTCTAGCTGTTGCATTTTGGTTTGTTGTTTGTTTTCATTTGCATCTGTTTTTTTAAAGGCTTTGCCAAACCAATTAGGTTATCTCAAAGAACAGAGGAATGAGATGAGGAAAAACACTTATTGGCAAAGTTAGACAATTCTGAACATTTATTCAGTGAACATCACCCATTTTGTGCATTTCAGTGAGGAAGTGTTCCTATCCAGAAAATAATGAGTGTGCAATTAATGGTCATCTTATAACATATGCACACAAGAGATTAGAAAAAGTCTGGCCAAACTTCTGAGTGCTTTTGGCCCAAACTTTGAATTATTTGACTTTGTAACTTAATCATGCTCTTATAACACAGCTTTTTGTTGTTGTTGTTATTTGCAAGTCTTACTCACTTCCTCATTGAATGTTAGTGGGAAATGACTTCTTGTAATTCTTTGCAATGTTCAGTTCCTAGTGAGTCTAATACATGAATCAGAGTTATGTCATCTTTTCTTTACAAATCAAACAATGCCTAACTATAACCCCAAATTCTAACTGCTGATAATATAGCAGTTCCAGTTTTGGCTGGATTCAGATTTTCATATTGTTGTCCTGCTGCTGGCTTATCATTCTGTTGGGTTGTCTGGCTCCTGCTTCCCTCTCCTGTTGCAGCTGGGTTGGCTTCAGGCTAAGATAATTTTGCCTGCAGTCCTTACCTCCTGCTGTTCTATCAAGGACAATAATGCTTGAGGCTGAACCTTAAATTTTAAATCCTTTATTCTGAAAAGCCTTAAGGCACAATCTACTGCTTCAAGAATCAAATCACGGAGTGACATTTTTGTAGGGTTGTATGTTTTTCTAAATCCTAGGATGTGAGTTTATTTGTGGCAAACACCAAGCAGAATTGCTGTAAAGACTGTACAGCCTAGATCAAAGTATATCTGTTTCTAACACAAGAATTCCTAAACATCCAGTACAATGCCTTTCATATGGTTCCTGGTTCTCCTACAGCACTTCTCTCTCTTTCCAAAGCTGAAGCTGGCCAATATTATAACATAAAAACACTGTACACTTACTTCCTTTTCTTGCAAGTGCAGGATTGAAATCTATAGAAACTGATATGCCATTCACAATTTCTTGGCTTTGTAGGTAAATTTTCTCAGGAGAGTTTTTTTAAAAATGTACTCACCAGTTTGCAACTAAATAATTAATTGTTGGAGGACTGCACACTACTTTAACGTTTCACATTTAGAATGATAGTCACTCAGTTATTCAAGTAACGTGTGTCATGTAAAACCAACATCAAGAGAGTCAGAATCTATCTTTTTTCTGTTTCATATTTACTGCATCAGATCAATAAAATCTTTGTAAACTTTAAGTGAAGTATATACTGATATTTATAAGAATTATTGCTTTCTGAAATCACATTACTTGTCCACTGTGTCCACTGTCCTTTTGTCTGACATTTTCTCTTGTCCCTGTGCTAGAGAGAACAGAATATTTACAAATCCTTACAGTTCCATATGTTCCTGCAAAGCAGTAAGTTCAGTCATTAGCAAAGTACTCCAGACTTAGAATAGTTCAATGAAAATCAATCAAAGCACTCTGCAATTAATGCTAAAAGTGATTAAGTACATTGATAGATTAGGACCTAAAAGCATCGTAACTCTTTGGTGCTTTATTTATCTTCAGACTGAACATTATGTATTTTGTATTCACATCAAGTTGACTTATCTTGTTTTGATTTTCATAGTATTGTCTCTTTTTTTAGTGTTAGCCATACAACCACAGCCATTTAAATAATATTAGAGTACTCTGAAGTTTTGGGGTTTTTTTTTTTTCAGAGATGCCTTTGTGGCTTCAGAAGCTCATTTGATCCCACATAGGAGCAACGGTAATGTTTTTTATAGAAAAAATATGTCAAGAAGAGAAAGAATGAAGCTCACTATTTTTATTTAGATTTAGTAATGGGTCAAAATACATAGGTTACCTACCCATGCTGAGTAAATTATATAGCCTTTTTAGTAGTGTAGAAGGAAGTTGTGTAAAGAAAAATCTGTTTCATCACCTTGGCTACAAAGACAAGTGTATGTATATTTATGGTATGAAATAGTGCGAAGGACCCTATGTATAGTATGAGTTGCATAGTATATATACAGTTGCTCCCACTTTAAGCATCTTAAAACATGGCATATGTAAATTTGTTAATAAAGGTAAATTATTCTACTTCAGTTTTAAACAGAGAAACACAATTTCTGCAAGATTAAAGCTTCATTCTTCAGTCTATTGTAATTAAAAGAAAATCACATGCTGATCTCAGCAGAGCACTAATGTCAGTCTGTGACTTTTCCAAAGTCACTCAGGAAGTTTGTGAAACAAAGCCTGTGCTATTCCTACATGCTCTCTAAGACCTTCCTACGCTGTTGCTACATGCTCTCTAGGACTACTATCCACTTTCTCTATTATTGATCAACAACTGTTAATCAAAATTTCCAAATGGTCTTTGTGTTGAGTGATAAAAACAAGTTTCACATTTCTGTTTGATTTATAATAAGTACTGAAAATGGTAGAAAGTACCTGATGTTTAAACGTGAGAAAAAAAGGGCTTCTTTTCCTATAAATTCATAGCTCCAAGGCCCTTTGAAGGCTCCAAAGTTTCACAGTTACAGTACTACAGAAGCCAATCTTTATTTGAGAGATAAAAACATATGTTTATCTCACCTTCTAATCTTGTTCTCTTGGCTTCAGCAATACACCCTCTGCTGCCAAGCAATCTGAATGTATATCTGCCTCCAAGGTATATCTGCCTCTAAAACTATAAGGAAAGTGGCCAGCTGTGATGACATATAAAGACTGAACCAAAAATACTTGGAGAAAGTGAGAAAGAAGCAATATCTCAATGACGCTTTTGCAACACATCATCTGTGAGGGGCCAACATAGAAAGTCTGGCTGCTAATCAGAGCTGGATATAAGCCATAAAGTTCAGCAACAAAAGCAAACTTTTCTGATGCTTGAGGACATTTGGCTTCATGCATTCGGTAGATAGAGAAGGGCTAGCACTAAGTGTAAGTAAGTGCTCTAGTTTGTATAAATTATGGAGGTGTTCTGGCAAAGATGTTTTCTTCAGATTCACATCCATTATGTCTGTTGATTGAGGACACAGCAGTAAATAATTGCAGATTGAAGGCTATTGATGCTGTTTTTCACAAATCTACTTGATGTGTTTTATAAGTTTGTTCTTATGGACAGACTTTTTTTGTTCAAGGAGAGAATGAGTGGGTTAGGTGGAAGGAGAAGAGACTGCCCCTTCCCTGTGGAGTTGCTGGGTCTGCCCCTACAGAAGGCTTGGGCTTTCTCTTTTGGCAAGCAGTAAAGAGGGAGTCATAGAAGCAACTAGGTGCTTGCAACTCAGACAGAAAAGCTACTGAGAAAAGAAGGGTACAAAGAGCTGGGTCTCGGCACAAAAAGGCAAAATCCTAAGGACTAGAAGGGAATTACCAAGTTTTCTGTTACTCGATGATATAATCAATATACTATCCAAAAACCCTGATAGCGAGGTCTTTCCCAGCAGACAGAGTGGGCAGTCAGAGACTGAATCAAAAGCCTTTTTTTTTTTCCTTTTTTTTTTTTTCCATTGCATTTTATCTACTCATTTTGAGTTTTCTCTACTTGAAAATTAAAGATGCTTATTTATATTCTAATGAAAAATGTAATAAATTTTCGGTAGATCTGTCTTAAAACTTGAGAACTTAGAACCAGGTACAGGCATACAGCCACAAGAGATGGGACACTTAGAAAGTGTACTTTATTTTTTTTTCATCATAGGAAAAAGAGAAAAACAAAGTTCTCATTTGCCTACCGAGCTATGCACTTTGCTCTGGAAGAATATTTTATTTCACTGTTTGGCATTCATTCCGAACAATCTTCATTCAGCTGGCATGGACCTGGCAAAGGAGAAAATTTTATTTAATCTTTTATTTTCATTTATGTTGTTTGCATGTGGAGTTTTTTCCAACTCACATATGGTCTACCTGGGTGAAGTTAGGTTTTAGGACAAGTTTGGAAGCTGTTCTAACTCTCCCTAGTCTCCAGTGGCAAAATAATCTTTCATTAGAAGAACCACCTGGGGACAACAAATTTCTCTCTTCCGCCCTCTCCCCCTCACAAATGTTTAATCCAAAGCTAGAGGACTACACACGCAGCAGATGTGTTTGTCTGCACTATATAAATCCATATCCCAAGGCTTGGCTGAATATGTTCACCTTCATGTCCGGAAAATGCCAGGACCCACAGGAAAACTTGTTTCGAGTTCTTTGCCTTGTCACTGTCAGGCATCTGATCCCTGGTGCTCAAATATATCATTGCACCTTCTGTCTCTCAGCTCTCTGATCATTCAGACCCCTTACTATTTGGTTTAGTGTGAGGTACCATACACTTCAGATATATAGCCTAACGGTTTGGTTGCAAAACTTCACAGTGTTTCTCCCTAAGGTACACATGCTAAGATTACAAATATCTCACACTAAGGGAAGCTGAATGGGAAAGAACTCTCAGAAGCAAATTAACCCACATCTAGAAAGCCCCAGTGGTAGGATACTTCCCTTTCACAGAGTGGTTTAAAAAGCTTTGTTGAGCTTTGTGACATTGAGAAAGCCAGAGTATAGCTAAGTGAACACAGCAGATGGAAAGCAGGAATCATGTTGGCTCTACAAAGGATAGTCAACATATAGAATAGCTTCCTCCAGTGTTCTTTGTCTACAGGAGGGCTGTGGTATTGTCTGCCTTAACTAAAAGAAAGGCAGGAATGTTGCACCTCAATCAGGTTGGTGGCTGAAAAATGCTGATGGTTGAGTAAATATCTACAGGACAGTCTTGAATTGCTTTGGTCTTTCAAGTAGGCCAGCCCCAGTGACTCAGCAAGTGAGGTTGTGGTGTCATGACAAACCATATTCAGCAGCAGTACTGGTTGAGGATATTCTCTTACCTCATATTTCTTCCAGTTTCCCATTGCATACCATACGTCCTTACATTAGCAATTTTCCCCTCATGATATCTACAACATAATTCTGTGTGAGAATTCAGAATGAAGCATGTTAAGAGGATCTTTAAGGCTAAAAAAAAAAACCCAACAAACAAACAAACAAAAAACCCCAGAAAAAAAAAAAAAAACCAACAAACAAAACTTGGAATTTTTTGTTTAAAAAAGCTTTTCTTAAGGACCACTTCAGGTACACCTAATGAATTCAAGAGTGTGTATAAAATGGTGAGGTACTACATGATAAATACATAATAATGTATAAAGAAGAACAACAATTTTGTATTGTAGCAGTGACTACACTTCCAATTTCCATTGGTGGGTGTTTTAGAAAATATCTGGTGTAACTAAGTAGCACTTGCACTGGACATGATATTTATGTCTTCTGCCTTAGTCTTTGGAGAATCCTGTACAGATATGCCCTTTAAACTGTTTAGGATTAATAGTTAAAAGAGTACTTTGTGATTTTTTTACAAAGGTTGAAAACTCTCCCTCTTCCATGTCCCTAACTCTTGTTTTCAATTGATGTTTGAGTTTAGCTAGGTCTCTCTTCAAGGTTTGACAATTTCATGGAAGAACTTGCCTTCTCAATCTCTTTTGCAGAGTATTCATTTTGTTCGGGGTTGCTTCTCCCCTGCCTCCTCAGAAGTTCTTTATTTCTATTTTGAGGTTTGTTTGTTTGGGGTTTTTTTCTTCTGTTAGAAAAGTCGCTGAGAAGGCCTGCTTTGACACTGTTTCCACCTGTCCTTGAACAGTCGTCTTCTAAATGTATCTTGTCTGTATCTGTTCATTAGATTTTATAGTTCATGCTCCTTCCCCGGAATGCCTCTTAACATTTTCAGTTCCCACAGCTTCCTCTCTGCCAAAAAGATAACAACAATATCCTAGCACATAAAGGTAGATTTCTAGCCTAGATCTACAAAAATATAAACTTTTTCCACTTTTTGAGAACTTCGGTCCCAGCTTGAACCAGCTTCCTTTAAGACATACAAGGACTCTTATATTAGAGTTCGCTTACTATCTGTATAACAGAATTGAGATGATGTTAATATGAAGTCACAAAATATTCTAGGGTCTGCATACACAGAAATATTCAGCCCTGACATCAGCTCTCAGTGTTATTTATGCACCATGATCAGTATCAAGATTTATAGTATTGATTCAGTCCTTCCTAAATCTGTTTACCAGTGTCTTCAGTCAAAAATAGCTTTACTGGGTTTACCTTTGGCACCTACAAGAGAATTATTTTCCTCAGACACTTCAAGAACTGTTCTTTCTCTGCTAAAGCAGTATTCCTGTCCATCTTCTCTCTCCATCACTAGTAACTCAACTTATTAATTTCCACTTCATGGGAATATGAACCTTTACCATTTACTGTAATAAGCAAAAGGAATCTACATTTACACTTCTTGTTTGTTTGTTTGTTTGTTTGTTTTTTCTTGGTTTGTACTCCTGTACTTATTTTCTCCTTGTTTGTGTTTGATTTTTGTGAGAAAAAAATTGGTCATGCCAGGAAACTCATGTCCCCTGTTCTGTTTCAGTCCATGCCACCATGTCCAGAAGAATGAAAGTGGGCTCAGCAGTCCTTCCAGCTGTCCTGTTAAGAAGCCGTTTAATTACTTAGAGGAGAAAGGCATCAGTCCTGAGTAGGCCTCATATGTATATGTTAGTCATTGCCAGATGAAGCTGTTATACCATCTGTTCCTTTTTCTTATGACTGCAAATCTTTTTAAGACCCTTCCTCAGGATGACACAGGCAATGAAGATACTTATAAACGCACAAATTATTGTATAGCATACTGAGCATGGATATGATAGATCAAATTGAAATCCAGTAAATGGTTGATATTATACTTCTGAGACATGAATTTTCTGGCCTGTTTTAGATGCCTACTTCAAAAATTAGATCAATTGCACCCCAAGGTGCCCTCTCTGAATTATAAAGAGAGGCTACGTTAAGTACTTGTAGACATCTGTGCTGTCAACTCTAAAGACAGGCAAGATGAATATTATCCATAAGGCCTAAGAGTAGTAGTGCTGCCTGCAAGGATAAAAAGCAAGTTTATCCCTGGTTCATTCATTCTGCAACAGCTCACTGAAACATGGAGGGCCAGAAAAAATCAGGTTTTGGTCTTCTGCTGCTCTGCGCCAAATAAGTTGTTTCCTCACAGCCCTGTTTACAGCTGTGGCATCTCACACTCTCCTAACTCCTGTTCCACACGTTTTTCCCTAGCTCCTTCAAAGCTAGCTGCACCATAGCCAGAGAACACATGGACTTGTGTGTTCATTCTGTCACACAACATCCCTCTTGCAGCTCCATGCAGATGTTCTGTTAGATTGACCCAACGTGGGGGACAACCTCAAAAAAAGAGAGGACAAGAATCAGTCCATTCCTTTCATTGGAAGATCTAATATTCTGCAGTAAGTGAGGCATCGAAAGAAATGACAGTGTTAAACATGCAAAATTTTATATCTACAGTTAATTTTATGAACTTAGTAGACCATTGGAACAATATGGATTTCTATGCAGATAGTCAAGCCAAGGCATAAGTATTTGTGGGAAGATAATGTAATCATACACAGAGTCTACAGAAAAGGAAAAATCTCCTGAGTTCTTCTGTGGCGTAAGCATAATATTCCTTCTTATTTTCATCTTCACATAAAGCTATGAGCAGCTTAGATCATATATTGTAATTGTTACAATACCCCAAAGTATGTCTGGTGTATAACAAATTGCATGCAAGTGATTCAACTCAGAAACAGGACAGATGGCATTTGTACTGCCACTGTATTCTGGGAGCCTTAATTCCTCACATTCATGGGGGCTGTAGTGGTTCCTGCTAAATCAAAACACTCTGCCACCTTGAGGCCTCATTCCCGCACTCTCAAATTTCCCTCTCTTGGTTGGTTTCACACATTTCTGTGATTGTGTTACCTGGTCCTGCTCATATTATGCAAAAACATTTCTTTGGCGGTCCTAGTCCCTAGGATACTCCAAGGTCCAAGTTAGGTCAAAAGGCTTATCTAAGAGAACAACATGAATATGTAACATTACACTTGATGATGTTAATAAATGTAAGTTGATTTGATAGAAAATTAAATTTTGGTACTGATTCCTAACCGATGTTCTTGTTTTACCAGTATTATTCAATGCCCCGTAATTTTAGAAAGAGTAAGCCTTTGTTTTCAGCTAGCTTGATCCTGAATTCACACAGCTATTAATCAGTTTAATATGCTTCATGTCGCTAATTTGAAAAGGACATAAGGAAGAAGTCTGTGCAGTACAGATATGACAATTAGTGAAACAATCCTCTTTTTTTACAATTGGTTTGGGTAGTACAAATCTTACCAGTAACTTTGTCTCCTTGCACTAAAGAAGAGTAAACGAGACAGTTGTTCTCATGCCAACTACTTTTGGTGCCAGAGGTAGAGACAGAAATATGTTGCCTCTGGAGGTTCAAGAGTATTTAATAATCCTCCCCCTCCCATCCTTATTTTTCATTATTGGTCCCTCTTCTCTCTTCTTTGTTATCATCTAGTAAACAGGCTAGCGTGCAGACGCAATATATAAAACTTAAAAAACCAACGTGTCCATAAAGGACTGGTTGTCTGCCTGAAAGAAAAAAAAAAAAAAAAAAGAAAAAAAAGAAAAGAAAAGAGGCAACAAAACTCCAAGAGAGAACAACAACTTTGACTCAAACTGCGTCACGCTGAGGTGCAGTATAAGATTCTATATTATGCATCACATTAAGTTCTGACTTCGGTTAAATTTTTTATGCATTTTTACATATTTGTGTTTGATTTCTCTCACCACATGTGTTTTAGAAGTGGAGAGATTAAAAAAAAAAAGGCCCTGAAGAGTTTGAAAGGGGAGGAAAAAGCTTCTGACCAGAGGAATTTGCCATCTTCAAGAAATTAAAAAAAAAAAAAAAAAACAAACACCTTTTTTTTTCCTAGATTTCTATGACAGACATTGTCCGAGCTCAGGGTCTGGAACAAGATCAGTTAAAGACTGAATTTTTATGATATATTTTATCTTACCTATCTCAATGCAAGTGCACAGTAACCTACTTTTGAGCCTAGAAACTTACAATACTAAAAGAATATAGGGCATACATAGTTTAAAAACTATGATAAAATATGGAAAGGGTGAGGAAAAAAAAAAACAATTACCTGTAATGGATGTTAACTATGACAGTTAATCTGGTAGTAGCAGCATTTGTAAGACAGAATTTATGGTCCTAAATCTTTTCTAACAAAGCTACTTAGTATGTTTCAATGAGGTAAAGGAGTTTTAAGTATAATTTACTTACGGATATAATTGTGTGCTATCATGCAAGCTCCAAGTCCAGATAATTTTACACCTAACTACAAAGTAAGGGCTTTAGGCCTTGGAAGAACTATATTATTACTGTGGCTTAAAAAGTTACTATGCATCAGATGAGATGTGATAGTTGCCTCTGTGAGTGCTCCTGACCTAGGCAAATACTAGGTAATTTGATTTATGTTGGCTCACCCTGAAGGTTTCTCAGATGCTATCTTCACTGATGTTAGATGACAGCAGTAGGATTTCTCCATTTCCTTAGGACATGTGTTAGACCAATAATGAAATGGTTGATAATATTAAGACAATAGTAGGACAATAATTCACTTAAAAGTTTTATCTGATCTAACCTCAGTATTCTACAGTATAAACACCTACCTCTGTCCCAGTCATCTAGATTCCTCTTACAGTCATTAGAGAGAAATGGGCATACCCAGGATGAAATTCTAAAGCAAATATCTAAAGGTACAGCACTCATTAATTTACTGAATATTAGTGGATTTGAACAAGTTCTGTCATTTCCATGCTCCATATGTGACCTAGAAATTATCTTTGAATTTAAATACCCTGGTATATTTTATATCATGTTATCATATTGGTAGGCCATCATTCAGAGTAGAATGAATGCTGGAGTTAAGTACCTCATGCATATTTTGTACTCAGATTATTCTTCCTCAAAGTTACAAATCAATACAAAATATTGACACAAAGTACCACTTGTTGCAGAAAGTGAACGTGTTACTTCTTTCTGGGAAAGAAAATTTACGTCTAGCTAGATGCAGCTGTGCCATGTAAAGTACATTTGCTGCCAAGATCTTCTACTTTATCAAGATGATCTGATGATATAAAATATGAGAGAGTGGATTTTTAGGATGAACATGTATTGTTTTATTGTTAGCAAAAATTATTCCACTACTAAAAAAATGCTGTTTATCATTAAATACCATGAGGCCATGTAATCCACTCCTTTGGCCAAAGACAGGATGAATATATGTTGACCATACTTGGCAGATGTCTAGGTAGTCCCATCTTAGAGCCTTTACAAAGGAAGATTCCACAGTTTTCCTAAATAAACTGTTCCAGTGTTTAATTATCTGTACAGTAAAATCTTCTTCCTAATGGATAACTTAAATCTGTTTTGCTGAAATTTAAGCCCATTACTAACTGTTCCATCCTCAATGGACATGAGAAGAGTATATGTCTTCCCATTTGGCAGCAGGCTATTACATAATTATTCAACGTATAAGAGACATATAATGTTTACTCAAAACATTGTCTTTGTAACTGCTGTTTAACTAATCCAGTTGGAAAGCAACATGAGTGTTGTGTCTATCTGTCTATGTTGCAATAAGGTCAATGAAATTCCGTGCTTTTTGGGATTTAGGTATTTTATGGCTAGTTACATACCGTTAATCTATTAGTCACTTGATTCTTCTTCTCATGAAGGTGTCCCTTAACATGCAATCTATTGGGATTCAGATTGACAGCACATGAACATGAGTCCAAGTAGACTGATATCTTGCATAGTGGAGCTTTGAAGAGGCATATCTGGTAATGTTTTCTTCACAGTAACAAGTTTCAGAAAACTTAACTTCAGAAGTGTTATAAAACATCTTTCAAATTTTTGGCATCAGTTTAGTCTTGCATTACAACTAAGTACCAAAGAAAACATAGCCTTTATAAACCACTGATAAAAACCTAATTGGAGCTAATTCTCATTTCAGCTACACCACTATAAGAATATTAATAATACTAATGGGTTTTCACAGGCAAGGAGAATTATGTGCAGGCTGTGTTTTTCCTGGGAACTGTAGTTGGTGGTGCAGTTCAAAATTTCAAGGAGAACTTTATCAGCTGGGTGCACTATAATGCATCATAAATGAAGTCATAGGTTTAACTGAGATGAATTCAGAAAGAGTGCTCATGTGTTGTGAATTATGACCTTTTCTTCCTCCTTTCACTGAAACATATCCTTGGAAAGACTCAATCATCTCAGATGTGTTATGGATAATGTGTTTAAATGTTAACACCTGTAAAGATAAAAAAGAAGTATAACACCATTTCTTATCCCATATATAAAAATCTCCAAATCTGTATACTAAATGCAAAGCCAACATTTTATTCCCTGGACAGTTTACAGTTCATTAGCAGCAGCATTCACAGCCATCTGACAGTTGGCCAGAACACTGATCTAAACTAGAAGATAATGAGGTTAGAAAATATCTTAGAGGAGTATAAGAGCTCTAGAGTATCATCAGATTTTACAAAGAAAAACTGCAAATGGCAAATACAACTTTTTTGTTTTACAATGCCTCTACAATGCCTCTGTGGCACAACAGAATGAACTCTAAAAAGTTCAGTGATAAAGAGTCAGGAGTAAGCAACTGTTGTGACAAAAAAACAGGTTTCTTTCATGTCCTTTACGTGATACTCATGTGAACCAAGGCTGGGAGAGAAGAATCTTTTGACTATCAGTGTCCAAGGGGTCACATTCAGTGTTTCCTTGATATATGGCATTTAAGATAGAGAAGCACTGATTATTAGGATATTAGGAAAAAAGTTCTTCAATATGAGGGTGGTAGGTTATTGGAATAGGTTGCCCAGAGAGCTAGTGGAGGAGATATTCAAGGTAAGGCTTGATGGGGCTCTGGGCAACCTGCTCTAGTAAAGATGTTCCTGCTTACTGAAGGGGGGGTGGACTAGATGACCTTTGAAGGTCCAATCCAACCCAATACATTCTATGATTCTATTATTATCTCCCAGGTTTCTTGTTTCAAAATGCCAATGGAAGTGAAATACAAAGTATTGAGTATCAGGGGACATTAACTGTTTTAGAGGAGATGAAGCAGCTAGGTAAATGCTGTCACTAAATAGATATTCATATATATTTCCTGGGGAATTTTATATACTAGTTGCACTTCAGGGTAGTTTAAAAAAATAATCCCATAGATCTGTCCACAAACAGTATAGTTATCAGTCATGGTCATGGATTAACACAAACATATAATTCCAGAGAGCCACAGCTTTTGCAAACAAGCGTTATTTTCTCATTGAGTGTACATCACTATAAGAACCTTCTGGAAAACTTGTTGAAATAAATCACATCAACAAACATGATAGTTCATGACCTTCAGTGACCGTAGAATGATTGCAAGTTTAAGGGGAAAGAAGTGAACTATAGCAGCTCACTTGAGGTGAGCCTACCATTATCTCATCCATGTGGATATCTGCCACCTTTCCCGTTAAATAAAAAAACCATCTAGCTGGATTTGGTGACAATCAAGAGGATGCTTCAGCACTAGTCTAGCTTGGTAGAAATTAGACTTCCCCACTTCATTAATTTGGGAATGCTTGAATTGTCACAAATGAGACCAGTTAACAACCTAAAAGGGAAGGACTCCAGAGGATTGAGAATATAGGCCAGAGACTACCCTCAGTCACAGCTGTTGGGCTTGGGAGCCTAATGAGCAGATCCTAGCTCTTACAGTCCTCATTTTCAGACTCAAAGTACTTTATGAGAAGATTTCTGCTACTCTCAGTTTACAAATGGTGGCCTCAAGGGAAGAAATGTCTGTGTGGGAGAAGAACCAGGAATTAAAACTAGTTTTTTCCTCTAGGTTCCACCCTTCTTTTGCCCTGAACTAAAGATATACTACAGTTTAAGTCTAAAACACATAGTATTGAGAATTTTCTCCTTATGTGTCTGTATATGTGCTAGGGAATTGGGAAAGGGAGTTTTAGTTTTCTTACAAAAGTCACGCAGGTGGTCTGGACTGTTTTGTTGAAATAGGACAAGGGGTAATGGCTTTAAACTGGAAGAGGGTAGGTTTAGATTAGATTTTAGGAAGAAATTATTTCCTGTGAGGGTGGTCAGACACTGGAACAGGTTGTCCAGAGAAGCTGTGGGTGCCTCCTCGCTGGAAGTGTTCAAGGCTGGGTTCGATGAGGCTTTGAGCAACCTGGTCTAGTAGAAGGTATCCCTCCTCATGGCAGTGGAGTTGGAACTAGGTGATCTTTAAGGTCCCTTCCAACCCATACCATGCTATGATTCTATGAAATACCTTCCAGTAATCTTGTAGTTTTGCTAGAGGTCATTGAAAATGTGTCCCAAGAGATTGTATATTGTACTACTGTAATCTCATTGGCTGGGTTATCTTATTTAAATTTTAATTGAAATTAATTTTTTTTTCCTGACTGCCCAGAACCTCAGGGTACCTGGAGCAGAAATGCACTCATGGACTTTGACAGATCCTGAAGACTGTGGGCTTTCACCATCTCCTTATTGTATTGGGGAAGGAGTTTGAAGAGCTGGACACACTGGAAAAGAATTTTCTTTCTAAAATATAAGTTGTTTCTTTTAAATGCAAAACAGAAATAGGGTCACTGTATTCAAAACTGTCATTTAGATGATAATCTGTTATTCCTACCTGTCTTTTCACCAGGAATTCACAGGTAAAGAGCTACCATCTTTATCCTGAATTGTGGAATGCTCAGTCACACCTGTTGCACTTCCAGTACAAAGAAACACACAGACATGTTATGCACTGAGATTATTATATCCCAAACTAATTCAAGCACAACCTGAAACAAATATATTTGATTCTGTGGATCTCATCTAAACCTCGTATATCTCCATTCTACACTGATATTTATGTGGCCTAATGCTTTCTTTCTCTTTAAAATAATACTCATTATAGGAAACTAAACACATAGATCATACATATCTATGTAGAGACACATTTATCAACCATTAAAAATTTAATTAGCCTTTTTTG
>NW_010306040.1:0-11018 GCF_000700745.2 Antrostomus carolinensis
TGAGAACAAGGTCCAGCATGGCATCCCTCCTCATCAGTTCCTCGACCACCTGGAGAAGGAAGTTGTCCTCCACGCATTCCAGGAACTGCCTGGATTGTTTGTGCCCTGCTGTGTTGTCCCTCCAACAGATATCAGGGTGGTTGAAGTCCTCCATGAGCACCAGGGCTTGTGAACATGAGGCTGCTCCTATCTGCCTAGAGAGGGCCTCATCTGCTAGAACTGGGTCTCCCTGGTCTGGTGGCCTGTAGCAGACCCCCACAGTAACATCCCCTTTCCCTGCCTTCCCTTTAATCCTGACCCGTAGACTCTCAGTTAGCTCCTCATCTGTCTCCAGGTGGAGCTCCATACACTGGAGCTGGTTGTTGACATAGAGGGCAACACCCCCTCCTCGTCTCCCCTGCCTGTCCTTCCTGAAGAATTCCTGCCAGGTTTTGTGAATCCCTTTGCCTTTGAAAGCAGTGAAACAATCCCAGTTTCCTAGGGTCTTATAACATTTTCAGTATATATGGCAGTCTCTTTTTTTTTTTTTTTTTTTTTTTTTTTTTTTTTTATGTCAGATCCTTCATTTTTGTAAATTGCCCAAAATCCTAAAATTCTCTGGGTAGATGTCCTTCTTCCCTACTTTGAGGCAGAACATGCTTTGACTAGACTACCCTGGAAATATATTTGTCTAATAATATATTCTTAATTCATAGCTTAATACGCATCTCTAATTCCCTTCCTGCTATTTCAGCTAACTACTTCTTGTCCAAGAGTTTGTGGACAGCAATCAATACATATACATCAGTATAACAATAATCAGTTTTATAACAATCCATTTATTTTCAAAATCTTTAATAATGCCTCCTCTTCAGTCTCTTCCAGATAGAACAAACCCAAATTTTGAAACTTTTTTTGCAGTTCTTTCTTACTTCTGTTGTGTACTTCTCTAGAACTTGTTCCCATTGCACGATTCTTAATATCTTGTACCAAAACCAATACAGAACATCATCTCCAGAGGCCTATTTCAATTTAAACTGTCCTACAATGGTTTTTCTATAATCTGAAGCCTTCAAAGTACCAGAGGAAAATGCATAGTTATCTTACATGTCTTCTCTATCCTATTATTATTAAGCCTAAAAGATTAATCCAGAAAAAGATCAAGTGGCAGTAGATTTTGCCTACTCAGTAGGTGAAAACTTTTCTATAATTCTTGTATCTTAATTATACAAAGAGGTTGATAGTAATCAAGCTGCCACTAATTTGATAATGTTTCATTAATTTTTAGCAGTAGAGGTGACTTAGGCTGAGATTATGTTGTCCCTATTTGAAACCTTTAACGTATTGGTGTGACACCTTAAGAGGTGACAGGTAGCTCAAGACAGAGCTGACTCATGATGTTCAAAAGCATAGTTAAACACAAAATCAAGCTTTCTCCAGGACCATAAATGTTCATATGTGGTGCCTGAGTCCAGACACAATCTGGCAGTTGACCAGAAATATGATTTTGGGTACAGCATGCACCCTGAGACTCATTACATTGGAGGCAGAAGTTCAGAGCAGAACTGTGATTAGCACTCTGAGGATAAGTTAATAGTATAAATCATTGCGGGGGGGGGGGAACAAAAAAACCCCAACAAAACAAACAAAAAACCAGCGGTTGGAAAAGCTTGTTATGGGAGCAGATCCAAGCCTAACAACACTCACTCGGTGCAGCAGTTGGCACTGACATTAACTCGTGCTGTACACTGTTCTTGAAGTACCCTACTCATCCAGATGGGCAAATTACTAAACTCTGATCAGAGGAAAGTTAAGAGCACACTCCAGTCTCACCCCAGGAAGGTGTTCATCTCCCACTGTCGCTTTCCATTGGATACACTATGCATGTGCACAGCAGCATATACCTACTACCCAGATGGATTGAAAAAGCTATTAACTTCAACAGTTTTGGTTCATGTGCCCTTCACACAGGGCAAACCCATCCTGAACAAGTTTTCCTGACCTCCTTCCATGTACACTGACCTTCCTCAGCCTCCACTGTGGCTACCAAACCAGTCTGTGTCACTTTTCCCTAACTCATCCTCCTGGTAGACTTTAACCCGCAGCTGTTCCAGTCTTTATGGCTTTCTCCTAGAGGAGCCACAAGGGCTCAGTATGGTATTCCGAATAAAGTCTCACCATTGCTTTGTACTCTGCAATGATACTGCCTTGTGCCATGGAATTCAGATTTTTCTGTCTCCTTTGGATATTACTTATCTTGATAGGCTGAAAGGTCCTATTTGTCTTTTCTGAATTACTGCAAGATGAGTGCTCACAGTCATCCTATGCTCAGCTAATGCATTTCCTTTTCCTCCTCTGTCATTTCCACTGCAGAATTTTCAGCCTAAATGAGAAAAATCTTATTATTACTCCTAAAGTGTATGAACTTGCCCTTTGTTAGCTTGAATTTCATTCCTTTTCTGTTGCTTCCTCTGGAAGGTCACTGAGTTAATTTGAACAATATCCTAATGTTCCTCTGTACTGCTATCTTCAAATTTTGTACCATCAGCAAATTCCTACAGCACCAAAATCCCTAATGAAAATATTACACCAAACTGAGCCTAAGAACAGTCCTTAGGTAACTTGACTAGGAGCCTACTACCAGTCCAAGTTTTCTCCATTTAATATTCTCTTTCATCCAGTTCTTCTTACATTTGCTGGTATGACCAGCTTTTAGCAAACCTAGGTTGTGTGTTGCCCTGACTTCTGTTTAACTCCAGGCCTTATTTGTTCTTTTCCTCCAAATATGTTCTAAACCTCTGTACACAGCTGAGATCAGACCGATGGAAGTACAGTTGCTCAGAATATCTTTTTTTTTCTCTTAGCTTTAAATACAATATAACATCTTCTCCACTTCAAAAGGCACATCAATAATTGCCTTTACTGGAGGTTTTGGCCTTGCTAGACAACTGATTTCTTCACCAACAAATATACACAGCACTGGCTCCATTTGGTCTTTCTTTATTCTCATATTAAAATGACTCAAGAATGTTTCATTATTTTTCCATATTATGTGTTGCAGCTGCATCCTGCAGCTGGTCTGAAGGTCAACCTGTCATTTTATACTGCTATTGGTACTCTGCTCTCAGTGACACTGAACCATTTCATGACAGATGAACATCTGATACGTAGTTGTACCCTCCTCTTTTTGGTGTATATTAATTTTAACCTAGTTACTATAAACTCTTATCTTATGCCCCCACACTGCTCTCAGTTTTTTCCTCCTTCCACCTCAAAATACAGAGATAAATCCTTACTTTATAGAAACAAGCAGGCTAAGGTTTCTTCAAACATGAAAATTAATGAATCTCACAACTATAACATTTACAAAACAGTGTGCTGCTTTATTTCTAGTAAAAAAAGAAAAAAATCAGCCTGGTATGTTACGTTATTAGGTCAGTTCAGGTAGACAGACATTTCTTTAATTGTAAATAGTTATGCCATTCATAAAAAGGAGTACCTGTTCTATTGCAATTTCAGTAACTTCCCATAATTTCTATTTTATGTGTGACAAGAATTGTTGATGTCACTTCATGTTATCATCTTGTATATCATGATACATTACAGTTATTCAATAAAAAACAAGACCCTTTTTTTTTTAAAAAAAAAAAAAAGGAATGCAAATGGTTTAGATTATATCTCCCTGGTCTCTGCTGTGAACTATATTGACTTTTGGAATTTTAGTCTCTTTCTGGTTTTGGGAGAAAAGGGTAGATTTTTCCAAGGGGAAAAAAATCAAAGCAAAGAAGACATAACGATGACTAGAGTCTTGAATTAGTGCAAAATAATATAGTCTCCAATTATGTAAGTAGTTTCATTTTTTCCCTCAAAAACAATATAATTAAGTGATAGTGTAAATTTTTATTTGCATTTCATTCCTATTATTACTTTACATTCTATTATCATCCATTAGGATTTCATTAGAGTAATCCAAATTCTCAGACCAATAGACATTCTTCAGTCTGGGAATCAAGGCAAATCTAAAAACTACTAAACAGAAAAAATTCTATTATAGCAACAGTGGGAGTTCAATAAGAATTCATAAGACATTGCAAAGACAGCAAAGAAGCAACTCATTTTGAACTACAGATCTCTAAGTCTTCCCATTCACACACCAAGATGCCTATACTTTTAATGTGTCTCTCCTATTGTATCACAAATTATTCTATACCTGATGGTCATGTGAAGATTTACAGACCCAACAGTGACACCTGGATATATCCACCAGAGCTTAACAGTCATTATGTTGCAAGTTGTTTCACAGGCAGCAACAGGCATGTGAATCAAAAGTGCCCTTGCACTTAAAGTGGACAACATTTCAAATTTCTCCTTCATTTTACCTAGACAATAGAATTAGGACTCAAAATCACAGTGCGTCCAGTGGCAAGACTCCCATCATGAAACTGAAAAGACATCAGCAAGCAAATCAGAAGCATCTAGCCCATTTTTAAAAACAGTGAAAATAAATCTTCATCTCTATGAAGGAGGGGGGCCTTAAAGATAACCTGCCTTGAAAATGACCTTCAAAGTGAGAAAAGAAACAAAACTTGTGAAAAAGTACAAGTGCAGAATGCCCCAAATAAGCAAGACTCGAAGAGGTCATTCTGCAGATAGATTAGTATAAATTAATCTTTAAAAAACTCTTTACAGTCCTTGCTGGATAGTTCCTGATTTACCACTGTTGCCCAGGAAGTGTAAAACAGCTAAAGGGAAATTATTGATTGTGATATGGAGAGATTCACAAAGTTCCGGGGTTTAAAACAATACGTTTTAAAATGGTTCACATAATTTATCAGCACAATCTGTCTGTGTGGATTTCCTGCAGTTCTTAAGTGTTCATCATGCAAATTAAAATGGTCAATTGGAGGAAAGTGAACAGAACTGAGGTGTACGTCTCTCCTGACTGCTGATACCATCCTTTGGTATCCTGCGTGGATTTAGACAACATCAGTCTGCTCTCTAAAGGTTCTGAATTTATAGCAGAATAGTAATGAGGGTAAAGGGTTAAATGTCAGAAGGGAACAGAAAAGTCTACCTAATATTTGGCTTTGTTACTGAGAACTTTATGTGGGTATATACATACACTCATGCATGTGCATACATACATATTCATATATATATATATATAATTATATGCAATTTCCTCTCCTTAATAACTTTGAATCATTTAAATGAAACACTTAAATACAGCACTGAACAAAATAGGAACTGAGAACATGAGACACAGAAAAGAGTGCAGACTCTAGTGTCAAATGCACAATATAAGTAAAGTGAAGTGAAAAGGCTGTTGCAAGCAAAGGTAAAACTGTGGGCATTTCTTTCATCCTCTAGATTTTCTTTTGTTTGGCCAGCTAAAAATGTCTTCCTAAAATATAATCAAAACTTCCACTCCAACTGTCTAAGTGATCTATGCTTTCACTGAACTATTCAGCTGGGTTCAAGGGTAGGGTATTTTCTAGGGCCATTGCTGCTCTCTCAGAAACAGGATTCCTTTCTCCGCTAAGTCCTTTTTCATTTTTCTTCCAGCTCAGACAAGACAGAGAGAAAAAGATCAACATGAAGACAACTAGTTTCTTTGTTCAGTTACCTGTAAGAAAGGATGAAGGAAAAGCCTGAATAAATTGTACCTTTGAAGCTACTACTTTGGAACAGACATCATATAATTGATTAGAGATTGATAATATCCACAGGCTGGGACACTGGGATGACGGGTACTTTACAAATATATGAAGCAGGGTCATCTAATGCTTTTGTATTCATAAAGTAAGTCCTTCTGCCCTCTCGAGGAATGAGGGACCTCTACAATGAGAGAATTTGACCCTCAGTATGGCTTACAGAATTGCTAGTCCCCTCAATTACTCTGCTCACATATCGGGAGCTCAAAGAAATGCATCACATCATAATATGATTGTTCCTCATTCAGTCTAGGAAGATCATTATCTCTGGAGTTAATAGTACAATATTTAACCCAGTAGAGTGTATTTAGAGTTGCTATTAAACAACGATATTGAACTAAGCAATAACCAGCCCTTGTCTCAGCTATTTATGATTCCAGCAATATATTATATGCATCGTTGGCTTTCTCTTCTGGCAGCTGTAAACTCTTCTGACTAGTTAAATGCTCCAGCATTGATACTAGGAGCAGCAATCACTACATGTCGATTTGTTGCTAATGAAGGAAACAGATCCAAGACCTAGGGTCACCTTCCTTTATCCACAATGCAGCCTAGTTTTTCTAAAACAAGGTTTCTTTGCTAGAAAGAGAGGAGGAAGGGGTAGGGAGAGTTCTGCTGATTTCATTCTGGTACTCTGAAATGAATGCAAGATAAACACATAATCATTTCTCTGTCTCCAATTTACATGAGACCTCCCCTGGTACTTACATCTGCAAAGGCACAAAAAATTGCAGTGTACAAAGCAGAGCCTCAGTGCTGCTTTATCTTGAGTCAAACCACACTGTGTGTGCTAAATAGATCCCTTGTTTTATCTCACCTCTCTTTTCCAGCCCTAGCAAGCTCTTTGCTCTGCTCATCCTCTGCAGCAGGGCAGAACTTCCACCTGTAGATGATATCAAGTGAGGATAGTTCATTAGTGTGGAAGGACATAATTTAGATCTTCATTGGACTGAGACTGAAGATACCAGCCCATGGAGAAGGAAAAAAAGTCATTGAAAGAGTTTGTAGATTTACAGGGAAAGGACAAGACAGGGAAAGTCTAGGAATTACAAAGAAAAGAAGGACAGGCTAAGAAAAGCTCCAGAGACTTGAATACATTCTTCCTACAAAGATATGGATTTAAGACACATTGCTTTCTGTTAGGAAGGAGTTCAAACACTATTACAGAAGGGCCTGAGGATGAATTACAACAGAGCCACAACAGTCTGTGCTTTTCACTCTATTTTACTCATTTCCAGCAGTGGTGTTAAGTTTATATTATACACAGCTGTTTACAGATTTTTTTAAGGCTAAAAAGACCAATGATGATACTGCAGCCTCAAAGTCTCTGTAATATTAATGGCAACACTGCACCTAGGAACTCGTCTACTCAGCTCAATAACTTCTGTAGTGGTTAAAACTCTCCTCTTACAAAGAAATCTCATTGCAATTCAAAGATTGAAAGAGATGGAAAACCTTCCTTTTCCTCCAAGTAGTCAGCCAAGGCTGTTAATTATCTCTTCTGTTAAGAAAATAATTTTTAAAAAAAATAATCTTACTTTCATTTTTAATTCATCTGGTTTCACTTTCCAACTAATGTTTCTTGTTACGACTTTATCTAAAATTAATGAGCTATCTCCCACCTATGCCCTATATACTAGATAACCCCACTGGAGATACTTAGAGAATGTGATCAAGTCATGTTTTAACCTTATTATTGACAGGAGCAGCAAAATCTCTCCTATGGTGCCTCCCCATTCATTTCTTAACGCTGAAATTTAGGGACCATTTCTACAAGTTAGGAAGTAATTTATTCTCTTTGTCCATGCTGATGGGATTCTGCAATAAGTCCCAGAAATGGTGGCTGTTCTCAGACACAAAGATCTGCAATGCAGGTGAGGGCTGAAACCACCTGCTCAATTTTACATACCTCAAAATTCAACTTGTGGAAACATTTCCATGCTCAGGTCACAGAAATCCTTAGCCTAGACATGAAGATTTGAGCCTCAGCTCTCACATCTCTTGGCCAGCTGTTCCCCAGCTGTACCAGCAGAAAGAAAACATGGTGTTAGGATATTATGTGAAGGGAGAGTGAAAGTGCAGGGGACACCAGGCAAGATGAGTTTAGCTGACATCTCTTACTGTTACAAGCCTTGACACTTAGGTTTCTTTTTTTCCCTTTGAAATCAGAATGATACCTTGACCAAGAAATCCAGTAAGCATACGGAATCAACCCATAAACTTAAGCACATAAAATATTGTCAGAGGAATATGAGCTGGCAGCCTCATTCATTTTAAATAAGTTTACAACACAGAATTACATTCCAGATTGCACTGAATAATGCAAATACCAAAGCCTCTATCAGAGGGAAAAATTAGCTTAGTGGGTTGTTTGCTTTTTGGTTTTTTTCTTTCTTGTTTCCCTTTTCTCTAACTTTCCCTCTAATAGGTAATGAATAATTTTTTCAATAGTTTTTTTTCTTAAAACTTACCAACGTTATTCCATTTGTGTTGTGACTGAATTTTATCAAGGGCTGAAGAGAGAGAGATATAAAAAGATGTTGAAAAAGTCTTACCAGAGTATCTCTCTGAAGCATTCTTTATTTTTCAGAATTTTTTTGCTATCCATATAACCATCCTCCCACAAGATGCTTTTCAGCTATTACAAACAGGAAGCACCTTTAATGCAATGTTTTTAGACTGTAAAGCTTCTTACCAACAAAAGAGAAACTATTTTAAGTCAATGGGGATTTAAGGGCACAAATCCCATCAATTGTGAAAGGATATTAAGACCTTATCTGTCTGTTGTGACTTTCATAACTTCACCTGCTCCCAAATTAAAACATCACATTGTATCCAGGTACACCAACAAGAGTAGAGCTCTTTCACTAAAGCAGGATGAATCAATTTAGAACCAAATAAACAAATAATATCTACACACAAATTTTTGCAGACTCAAAGCACTCCATACTATTCCAAGGAACAGTCTCTTGTCCTGTGACCACCTGTCTGTTAGAATTATTTAAAAGTTTCAGACCTAAACTAGTTGCTCCACAGCTATAACACAGTGGCTTCAGTGGTAAATCACTCAAAAATCCACCCAACAGTACTGGACAGGGCAGTGGAATTCAGGACAAAACATAAAATTCTTTAAATCAGGGTAGCCAGCTCCTAGCCCTTAGAGAGCTCTTTAGTGAAGAGATGTGGGATTCTTAAACACACCAAAGGTAGGATTCACATACCAATTTAAGCTATATAAAACTGTCTAAAAATTACACATCAAACTTCTTAAACTGGCATCCAAGTTTCCTCTCTCTACAAAGGAGAGACAAGTGACTTCTAAAGGGCAATCCCTTCTAAAACTGATAGCTAAAATAGGTGGATTGAATTGCCATGTGATTTTTCATAGAGCAGAGAAGGATCCTAGCTAATTAACCCGCTTTAGGGACATACCTTTTTGTTTGTTTAAATTAAAACATGTAAATCCTCACTGGCCACCAATTTAGGCTTTACGTCTCACACTGACTTCTTTTCCTGAGAGAGGGATTTTACTGAAGAGAGAATCATACAACTATCAAGTAATTAACACAATTTTTTTTTGAAAGAAAAAAAACAAAACACAACACTCAACAAGCGTGTTGCACTCTACCTTCTCCAGGAACAGGTGTTAAGTCACAGATATCAATCAATCAAGTCATTATGGTTGCTAGTAGTACGCTAAGAAATCACAGATACAAGGAAGAAGATTACTTATTTTAGCACTTTGTGACTTATGTTAAATGTTCCAAAGCTAATATTGTGGGGAAACTTCTCAACTGCTTGAATATGTCTCTCCAAAAGTATTATTAAAATCTCAAATGAAGGCCCAGGCTGGGAAGCCCTTAATCATTACTGTGATCTTAATTGGCACTGATTTGTAGTCCAGCTGAGAGCTCTTCATTTCCACAGGGAATACCTATTTTCACAGGAGTAGAAATGACATCAATCCAAAAAGTAAATGAAGCTAAAATTAAGCATTTTCTTAGCTTGTTTCTGAATAACCCAATAATTGACAGGAACACTACTCATCACAGAATCTGAGGAGAAAGCCTCCTGAGAGCAATCCTTTTTTCTCTGATTCAAAAATGCACATATTTTCCTTTCATTGTTTCATCTGGGCATAAGGAGTCAAAAAAGGAATAGAGTTTCCTCAACTTGTTCACAATCTAAATGTACTGTATGCTTGGATATGAAATTAGCAGTTCTGAGTAATTGTAAGCAGAGTGTACACATCCATACATATTAAGTGACAGAATGTATAAATGGGCAACTCCAGGAGGAAAGAAAACTTTAACAGACCTCTCAGGATTGCGTACAGAGTACGTAGTTGTGCAAAAGCAAGACAATGCAATCCAGCCACATTTAACTGATGTAATGTCTCCAGCAACATTGATGTCACAAAGCCAATTTCATGAGCTAAAAGGAGGCAGAGCCTGACCTGGAAACTTAATTAAATCTGTGTATTAATCCAAATTAAAACAAGAGATTTTCAGAGAATCTTGGTCTGTTCTTCATCCAGCTCCTAGAAGATATTTAGCTGTCACCTGGGTATAACCATGAATAAGTCTCATCGTGACCCTAGACCTCTGAAACTGAAGGCAGGCTTTGGATGGAGTCTACTGGGCTCTGAAGTAATTCACCACAATTTTATGACCTGGAAGAAAAGGAATAATAAATCTGTCCTGGCTCAACTGTGCAGCTGGTGGTTTGTTTGCAGACAGCACTCACTTTTCCCTGTGAATGAGATGAGCCTGTGGCCCGATATGTATGTATCAACCAAGCATTTCAATTCATCTGGAAGTCAGAAGGGATTAGCAGCTGTAGCTCCACTGCCTAACTGTACATGGCTTGTGATTAGATGGAGTAGATGCACAGGATACGTTGCAGTTCTTGGCATTCATAATCTTTACAAGCACTCATTACAAGGAAAAAAACCCAAATAATACAAGGGGAAAGCTCAACAGGAAAAAAGTCTCAGTTATTTTAAGCCTGTTCTGTTGCTTTTCTTATTGCCCTTTCCTGCTAATTCTCTGTTGGAGGACACAAAGTGAACTGGCCCACTGGTGAGTTATTTCATTCAGATTTGTCTTATTCTGACTCCTCCAGTGATATAGAGAAAATAAGTTAATTCCTTGGATTAAATAACAAACAAATAAAGAGTCTAATTTTTGCAGAGGCTGGAAATATTTGTAGAATTTAAGGCACCAAAGGAAAGAAAAATATCTTTCTTGGAGAAAGTAAGAAACTGGGCTTTTGGCTCTAAGCAATCTTAATTCCTGTTGCAAAGCCTGGTCCAGAGCAGGTCTT